>NW_020837951.1:23406694-23456829 GCF_003676395.1 Aethalodelphis obliquidens
GTGTGTGTGTGTGTGTGTGTGTGTGTGTGTGTGTGTGTGTGTGTGTGTGTAGTGTGGTGTGGTGTGCCACATAAAACTCCATTCAGGAAGGGACTTGACCTGTTTTGTTCATTGTTGTATCCCCAATGGTTAGAATAATTCCAAGCACATAGTAGGCACACAGTAATCATTTACTGATAGAATGAATGCATTTACTGTTAATGAGTGAATGAATAAACAAATCCACCATATGTGTGTGCCCTTGCTTATATCTATGTATGTCATTACATAACACAAATCATATCTATACTTGGATATCAATTTGTCTTATATTTTTCGCTTATGAAATGACATTAATTCACCTTGTAAAAAGCTCCAAATGAGCCCTATATATTTCTAGCTCCTTCTCTTTTATCAGCCCCTTAAATATTAGTGTTCCCCTGAGCCCATCCTTGGCTTCTTCTTATTCTCTTAGAGAAATCTTGTCCATGGCTTCAAATCTCATCTATACAAGCTAATGACTTCCAACACTCTCTCTAGCCCTGACATCCTTCCAGATCTAGGTATCCACCTAGCATCTCAATATCTGAACTCAAATGTTTCAAATGCCTCAGAATTGGTGTGTCACCAACTGAATTTATTATCTCATCCCTTTCAATTATGTTCCTCCTCCTTCATTCTGGAATTTTTAAAATAAGAAGTAAAGAATAAAAATTAAAAGGAGTATCATGTTTATTGTGTAAACCATCACTCTCCATTCTATAGTATGTTCTGTTTTCTAGTCTAGGACACCCTGAATGACTGGGTTATAAGTTGATGCCCAAGATATCAATCTTCTCGGCCCTTGGGGCACCTGGGAAGAGCCTTGGGTAGCTAAGCACTATGGCCAGTTGACTTAGGCTTGAGCATCCTCATCTGTTTACCTCAGTTTTCTGTGTGTGCCGCATCGTTTAGAGAATTCAGAAGCACTGACCTTGCCTTTGGTCCTCAAAATCTCCATTCGCACCTAGGCATTTCATCCACACCACAGCTAACATTCATATCAGTGCCCTTATCTACAGCAAGATCCTAAATACCAAGTGAATCATCAGATACTACTACTCAAATGCCTTAGTGTTTAGGGAATTTGATTGTGTGTGTGTGTGTGTGTGTGTGTGTGTGTGTGTGTGTGTAATCTAGAATTTGGGAAAAACCTTAACTCTCTCTCTGTCTTAGTCCATGTGCGATGCTATAAGAAAAATGCCATAGACTGGGTAGCTCATAAATATGAGAATTTTACATCTCACAGTTCTGGAGGCTGGCAAGTCCAAGATCAAGGCCCTGGCAGATTCAGTGTCTGGTAAAAGCCTGCTTCCTCATCGACAGCCATCTTCTCACTATAACCTCACATGGCAGAAGGGGCAAGGGAGCTTTCTCTGGCTACTCTTACAATCGCATTCATCAGGGCTCTGCCTTCATGAGCTAATCACCTTCCAAAGGTCCCACCTCCTAATACCATCACCGTGGGGTTAGGTTTAAACCTATGAAATTTGGGGGACACAGACATTCAGACCACACCACTGACTATCTCTCATTTACAGGTGAAGACATCAGGACCTGAGGTTAAAAGACTTGCCTTAGATGATACAAATCAGCCTTAGAAGCTGGAATTAGATTCCCAGTCCTGTGCTCTCACGCTCTCAGCACTACACCTTGCTGACTTGTCAGAGCCTTCTTTGAAACTGAACTTTTCCGCAAACACCCAGGGATGGTCTATTAACCTAAACACTTAAACTAAACACACTCTGGCCCTTCCATGCCAAGTAACAGAGCTTTATTGTCTTTGTTCCCTGATATCTAATTTCCAGACTGAATCAGTGATGAATTAAGTAATTTTCAAATGGTTTATTTTTATGGGATGATGAAATTCCAGACTTCAGCCTTGAATTTGGAAAATGAATGTTTTCATTTTACCCCCGGTAGTATATTTTTCCTTGCCGGAACAACGTGTGTCTGCCTCAGTTTCAACACCAGCCGTGTGAAAAATCATTTTGAAAGAATTTGTTTTACACTGAAGATTGTAAACAGAGATGTGGTAAATACAAAAAGCACATGAGAGGAAAACACCATTTAACCAGGGACCACACATTGATACCAAGGTCTAGGATGGAAAAGTTCAGGTTCACGGGGCAACAGAAAGCATGCGTCTGAGTGGAGCATTTCTCAACTGCTAAATACCTGGGTGTTTAGAAGTACATTTAGAAGTTACACTAAGAAGCATTTAGGGCCAACACTGTCCACATCCAGACAGTGATGTTTTCAACATTTTAATATAAATCAACTTAGTAGAAAGCAACACAAGTAAGGAATGCCTTGTAGAAGTTGGTAATCGTACTGCAAACATTTTTGTGTAAAATTTAACTTAAGTATGAAAAAATAAGGTAACAAAGTCTAGCAAAGACTCATCTTCAGAATGTTCAGTCAAAATGTATAAATCAGTGCAATTAAAGATAAAGAATGTTCCCATGTCTGTGTGGTCTCTTTCTTTCTTTCCCTATCTTTTCTTTTATCTCCTCTACTTTCTCTCTTGTAATCTCTCATTCATTTCCCTGAAACTCTCTTCTTTGTTAGCTTTGAGGCACCAAGTGTTCTTGGATTTATGTCTATGACTTTACACAAGGCATTAAATTCAATTAATCATCTGAGACCTTAGACCTAATGGAAACGTGGGCCTTTCTGCTGAGGGCTTAGGCTTCTCAACCTACAAGCTCTCCCCAGCCAAAGCCTTTTTAGGACAGGTTCCTGCTGAGCATGGGAGCCTAGCCAGAGAACACATGCAGTCTACAAAGCCTATTCCCACCTTTTGAGAATTGTTTCTGTTTTTCAAAGGAAGAAGACCTTCATGGCTTCTAGTGCTATCTTTATACAATGACTCACCTGCCTTTTTGGCCTGTACTTTCCTGTTTCAGTCAGCCCTGCATCTCCAACTATTTCTGCTGCTTTCTTTAAACGGTGTCTGGTACACAGCCTGTTCTCTACCCCACACACCTTCCTGGTACAAAGGCAATTCTGTGGCTGTTCCTCCAGGCTCCCCTGAGCTATTCAGATCTTGGCTCTTCCATCAGTCTCCTGGGCCGGGCACCTCCTGGACCCTGGCCAGCCTGACCACAGACAGGACATGAGCTGCCTCAGCTCCACTCCTGAGATAGAGCCAGAATCACACAGGCTGCCTCAGCAGGGCCCTTCAGCATTGGGAGAAGCCCCAAAGTCCGAAAGCCTCAAGCCGTTGTCTTCATTAACACCCTTGCTCTAGTCACCAGCTTCTTTCACCATTGCCTGCCATGCTTTCCAGGTCCCCACTGAGACATGAGTCCTAACTTTTATCCAAACTCTTGCCAACCTCTCTCTTAAGGAACCAGGCCTTTCTCTCGTGACTGGCCTGCCATTCTGGATCTCATTGGGGTTTTTTTTTTTTTTTTTTACATCTTTATTGGAGTATAATTGCTTTACAATGGTATGTTAGTTTCTGCTTTATAACAAAGTGAATCAGTTATACATATGTTCCCATATCTCTTCCCTCTTGCGTTTCCCTCCCTCCCACCCTCCCTATCCCACCCCTCTAGGTGGTCACAAAGCACCGAGTTGATCTCCCTGTGCTATGCGGCTGCTTCCCACTAGCTATCTATTTTACCCAGTAGCTATCTATTTTACTCTCATTGGGTTTTATTGCCAGCCCAAACCAAGGGCAAGTTTGCCATGTCACTTTCAACACTGGATGTTAGACAACCAGACATCCCATCAGGAGCCATTCCTTCAGTCAAGCCAGCTCTGCAATCCTGACTCCCTGTAACCTCATCCTTCTTCCTCCCTCTGCCTATGGTTAGGATGCCAGCACAACCAGGGGTTGAACGTGTCCACATTGACCAACTGATTTTCTAGATGTACACATGAGGGGCCATTGGTCTTATGCTCCATGTTCCACAGTCTATTGTTTACAACCACCTTCCCAAATTGTTTCTGTTTTTCAAAGGGAGAACACATTATGATGGGGCATTACTTTGACCTTCTTGGCTACCACTAAAAACAAGCTCTTGACTTGTGGTTGCCAAGGGGGAGGGAGAGTGGAGGAGGAATAGGTTGGGAGTTGGGACTAGCAGATGCAAACTATTATATATAGAATGGATAAACAACAAGATCCTACTATAGCACAGGGAACTATATTCAATATTCTGTGATAAACCATAATGGAAAAGAATATGAAAATGGATGTATATATATGTATGACTGAATCATTTTGCTGTACAGCAGAAATTAACACATTGTAAATCAATTATACTTTAATAAAATAATTTTTTAAAAAAGAAACATCCTTGGGCTTCCCTGGTGGCGCAGTGGTTGAGAGTCCACCTGCCGATGCAGGGGACAGGGGTTCGTGCCCCGGTCCGGGAAGATCCCACATGCTGCGGAGCGGCTGGGCCAGTGAGCCATGGCCGCTGAGCCTGCGCGTCCGGAGCCTGTGCTCCACAACGGGAGAGGCCACAGCAGTGAGAGGCCCGTGTACCGCAAAAAAAAAAAAAAGAAACATGCTTTCTCCCTTGCTCTGACTAAAACCTTCCCCTATGACCTGGTTTTCTCCTTGGAGGGAAGAAGCGGTCTTCTCAGGTTTTTGCCAGCCTACATTTGCCAGATTTAGCAAGTAAAAATGCAGAATGCCCATTAATATTTGAATTTCAGATAAACAATAAATAACTTTTTAGTATAAGTATGTCCCAAATACTGTGTGGGACCTACTTACACTAAAAAAATTTTTTGTTGTTTATCTGAAATTCAAACGTAAGTGGCCATCCTGATTTTACCTGGCAACCCCTATGCCATCTTAAGTGGGATCCAGACAACAGATCTTGACATGAAATTCATGTGTCCCTTGGGGACTGAATGGGAATCACGCACAGTCATGCTCTGCTTCATGTGTTTTTAATCCCTGACAATATTATAAACATAGGAAGACATGTTAAGACTTTCTTGGCAGCAATGTGACATAAAGGGGAGAAAATTCTCACAGAATTATCACAATAAAAACCCTTACTTTTTCACATTTTCACACAATTCTCACTCATGGAAGAGTTTGGGCTTATTTAAAATCTTACTTCTGCCTTGGCTGACATAAGAATCACTCACATAGGAAAATATTCAGACAGTTCAGTGATTCCCCAGCTGCAGATGATAAAATGTTCTAGCCATTCCAGTCAACCTGGCAGAAAAGTCCAGGCCCAAGAGCATCCGAAAAATATGTAGAAATCACATGGGCACCATAGATGTGTTAATAAATAGAGAAGAATATATCTGCTTCACAAAGTTGGTGAAAATTGGTATTCCAGGGTCTAATACTCTAATGAGCATTGCTGTTGCGTAAAAGTGACATGTAGTAATGTCACGCTCGAGGCACTTCTGATCTTCTGAGCAAGGGCACAGCAGAAGTGGAGGAAGAGGTGTGCTGCCCTCCAGGAGCGTACATTCTAGTTGACTCACTACAACCCACATCTGCTCAAGAGGGGGATGGGAAGGCAGTGTACCGCTTTCATCATATGTCCATAGAAGAGAGAGGCCATCCCCTATCTTCCCAGGACACAGTATTGAAAGAACATTTCAGATTCCCATCCCACCCCCCTCACTGCACTGGCTTCTCTGCCTGCCTGGTGAGATTGAACTGGTCTGGTCTTTTCTTCTCTTCTGGACCTGCTAAACCTCAGACAAAGCCTGGGCTCTTGCTCTGTTCCTACCCCCTGTGATAACTGTACCTGCATCAGGCACCAGAATCCAGATTTGCGGAAATGGGTAGGAAACCAGAGCTCTTTCCTCTAAGCCAGTATCCCCAAATCTGAATTTTCGTATAACAGATTTAATATACATTTAGCTTCTTGTGCCCTTGATTAATTCAGGATGCACATGAGATTAGAGCTCCCACCCCAACCAAATCTTCAAACTCATCAAAAGAAGCTTTCCAGACTCGAAAGGCAACCTCCTACAAGATATGACTAATGAGAGAACAGCTATAACCACCCGAAGGGTTTAAGTACTTGGGGAGGCGAATTCTTTACCTGGGGCTAGCATTAGAAGGAGATACATTTTTAAACAAACTGAAATGGATATAATGGCATGGGCGGATGAATGGGCATTTCTGAAGAAGAAACAAGGCACAGATAACAGGCAGGTGCTGAGCTGAGTTACATTTAGTGAAAGGGACGGAAAGCAGAGAAGCTGGCTTGGAATGGAGGGCTCCTGTGTAGGAGAGGGAGTGAGACTGGGGTCCTGGGACAAAGACAGTTTGAGCTGGTTGTGGAGGACGATGGCCCAGCCCTCCTGGCCCCATGCAGCCTCCATCTCCTGGCACGAAACTTGTCCCTGGGCAGAAAGGAGTACATGAGAATTCAGCACCGAGTCACTCGTGTGCTGTCATTTTCCCTCCCTGCTACCACTTACTGGACTTCCCTAAGTCCAAACATCTTTTTGACTGGACCACTTCTGCACGTTCCCAAGATTTTTAAATCTTAGTATTCTCATCTAGAAAGCAGGCCTATGTCATAGGGTTGATGTAAGGAGTAGAACTCCTATAAATAAAATATCCTAATACAGCACCTGGAACCTAGAAGGTATTCAACAAGTATCAGTTATTTCCCCCCCAACACCCGTCTGTTTTGGAAGGATAGTGTCCATCAGTGGAACAGCACAGACTTAGAGTCTAACTGACCTTGGATGCTGTCATTGACGTGGTTCCCCGCAAAGCAGATGCCAAGACGGAGACCTGTGTGCAGGAAGTTTACTGGATGGTTCACGGGGAAGCAAGAACTGTGGGGAAGTGGAGGAGAACTGACCTGTGACGCAGTCACAACACAGGCAGCCAATCCCATGGAGGGGGACTCTAGCGCCTGGATGGCTCTTCTGAAATGTCCTGCTTCAAGGCAAGGAGGTAGCGCCCAGTCACTGTGTGTGGTCTAGCCCTGAGAGGTGGCTGTCTTCAGGTGAGAGCAATTCTTAGGTAGGTACTCACCTGAGAGCTACCAGCTACCAACACTCCCGGCAGTGGGTGGGGGAATGAGAGTCTCAGCCTGGGCACACCCCTTAGCATCCTGGCTAATTAATTATCTTTGTTGGATAAGCTTGTGGCCAGTCTTCATCCAGGTCCCTGTCCTGACCTGGGAAGCACATGTAATATCCACATCTTTGATCATAGCCTCCGTTTGGATGATTGGGAACAGAGATGTGTACATTCTCAAGCATTGGAGAACTAGGATGAAATTGACATTGGCCCATTATTTTAACAGATGTTGGTGGATAATCTTAGAATGGAGGAGAAATTAAAGATAAGAAGACCACCCAAGAGGCTGTCAGAGTAGCCCAGGCTTGGGGAGATGAGAACTCCTAGTCCGTGGCAATAGCTGTGTAAATTGAACAGGCCTGAGATTTCGGAGAGAGGAAGATGAAGAGGTGGGGGTGGGGAGGAAAAGGAGGAGTTAATAATAAACTGCATGTAGTAAATTGAGGAGGAATAGGGGCACAGTATCCTCTAAGATGAGTCTGAGGACCTCAAAGGGTGGCAATTGGTGGTACCTGGGTAGCAGCACCACTATGGGGGGAAATGTGATTAATTTGGCTTTTGACATGAAGTCTCCTCCAGGCAAATGGACATAATGGAAATGAATAAACAGACTGGTGATCTGCCTAGCTAATGAGATTTTTCTTTTAATTAAAAGATTTTTTGGAGCAGTTTTAGGCTCACAGAAAAATTGAGCAGAAAGTACAGAGAGTTTCCATATACACCTTCACTTACCCACCCCCAGTTTCCCCTATGATTAACATCTCGCATTAATGTAGAACATTTGTTGTAAGTGATGAGCCAATATTGATACATTATTCTTTTTTTTTTTTTCTTTTTTTTGCGGTACGCGGGCCTCTCACTGCTGTGGCCTCTCCCGGGGCTGTGGAGCACAGGCTCCGGACGCGCAGGCTCAGCGGCCATGGCTCACGGGCCCAGCCGCTCCGCGGCAAGTGGGAGCTTCCCGGACCGGGGCACGAACCCGCGTCCCCTGCATCGGCAGGCGGACTCTCAACCACTGCGCCACCGGGGAAGCCCTGATACATTATTCTTAACTAATGTTCATAGCTTACATTAGGGTTCACTCTTTGCACTGTACCTTCTATGGGCTTTGACAACTGTATAATGACATATATCTACCATTATAGTGTCACCCAGAATACTTTCACTGCTCTAAAAATCCCCTGTGCTCCATCTATTCATCCCTCCCCCCCCCCCCGAATCCCTGGCAACCTCTGATCTTTTTACTGTCTCCACAGTTTTGCCTTTTCCAGAATCTCATATAGTTGGAATCATAGAAGATCTAGTCTTTTCAGATTGGCTTTTGCTAATGAGATGTTGAACCAGAGTTAGATTTGTTTGGATTTGATTTAAAATTCATTTGATTTTAAACAAGATAATAATATGAGCTTTGGGGGGGTACTTGATTCACCTTTATTCTGAAACTTATTTTTAAAGCAAACTTTGTATCACTATCACACCAGAAATAAATAGTATCACCTGCCATAATTGAAGACAACTACGAAGTATATCATTTAAATAGATTTAAATTGTAAAACGATCATCCAAGTGCTATCTAAAAATAATCCTTTTCACCACCTGTTGATGCCAACACTTTGCTGAACACTGATTTAGCCATTTCCCAGCCCCCCCTTCCCTCTCCAGTCCCCACTTTCAACTCCATCCCTTTGATCTGCAGTTTAGTGGCTGGGAAAAGAGGAGACCAAAGGGAAACAGACGTGCTATCTTTAAGTGTTAGAAGAGCTGCCAAGTAGAAGGCAGAGGGGAACATTCAATAAATGCTCATGATATGCCAGGCACTATGATGGGTGTTTAAAAAGTATTATTATTGGGTCCAAAACCTACAAACAGCCCAGGTGATTGGAATCCTGATCTTCCTCTAAGAAATCAGGAAGCCAAGGTTCTGAGGAATACTAAATTGCCCAGCTAGTTAAGTGACAGAGCAGGGTCAAACCCAGTATCTCTACCCATCTGTCTAGACCACGAAGTCCATCCTGGGGAATGAGATTTCTTTTGTGTTGCTTTAGGAAGCAGAACTAGGACCAAATGTCGCATAAACATTTTTCGGCTCAACAGGAGAACTTTCCTTGTGCTATTGTAGCCTAGCAATAGAAATAGGCTGCCTTGTGAAGTGGTGAGCAACCCTTTCCCTGTGTGCAGAGACCATCTAGAGGGAAAGCCTCAGAAGATATGTCTCACCAAATGGGAGGTGGACGTAGGAGCTCTAAGCCCCTCTGGGGCAAGCATTCCATAACCCCGAGCCTCTGTGCCTCCTCGTGTTAACGCATAAACTTCTGCAGAGGCAGGTGCTGGCTTGTTTGAATGTCAGCAGGGCATTAAACACTACCTGTGGACACCTCAATCTTTCTGCAAACCATACTCATTCTGTAGCCTTTGTTACGAGTCACGTGAAAGATATAAAGATATAAAGCAACAAAACAACTGTTTCCAGATGGACTTGACTAGCTGAATTATTTGCAAAAGCATGTCACTGGAAGGCAGACAAGCTTCTGGAGAAGAAGAAAACTTATTCCATAAGTCTATCAATACTACCTTGGATAGAGATAAAACGGCCTCCCTGCAAACAAGTATGTTGAGACGTGACTGGGGCTTCAGTCTGCAGTTTAGCGAAAGGTTCTGAGATTAATCATCTCTTTTGTCAGTAGGTATTGGCACTAACTCTGGGAAAACACATGGTTAATGTTCTGGCTAATCCTTTAGCATCTTTATTTAACTACCCTTTAAGCAATGAACTTCTGACTGAGAGCTCCTAGGAATGCTGAAATGGGGCATAAAAACAGAACATTTAAAAAAAAAAAACCATAGAAGATTCTAATATCACCCCTGCTTTATCGGGTGAACAAGTTCATAGTTCCAACGTATATGCATCTGTCAGATCAGAAGACAGAACTAAGACCTTTAGAGCTGACTTGTTATGTGACTTTGCTCACACACATGCACACACGCTCAAGTATACACACACACGAGGACAGGCACATCCACAGTGACAGCTCAGTAAGTCACCACTCATTTGGAATGTCTTTATTAACAAGTATGTACATGAAGATAAGAAAGGCCATGATTTTAATAAGTATGTACATAAAGATAAGAAAGGCCCCTCCTTGGAAAGAACTGCAAGGTCCCAGCCACTGGATAGCATAATGCCATCTCATGAAAAGCCCTGATGAATCCAACAGAAATGTGCTCAGATTTCCCTAGGGATTGACCTGGGAGGTAGGGAGGGAAGGGAGGCTGAGGAGGGCGGTGCGGAGGCCAATGTACCATTAGCCCTCCTTTGCTTCACCACTGGTGGAGCATAAGCTTTAGTAAGGCAGCTTTCAAAGGGGTGCAGGGTGCAACCACCCCTTTCTCCTAATTGTCCCTGGACTCAGGGTATTGCAGTGTTGGGCACCTGAGTACCTCTATAACCAGGGCACTCAGGACCAGCCTTGGGGCTCTCACAATTCCCCAACTCAGACTCACAAGCCACCCTCCAATGTCACACTGCAATTATCATTCCCCTCTAAAAGCAGAGACTTTGATTCCCTTTATCCATCAAATAGGTATAACACAGCACTGAAAACATAATCAAATGAAAAATGTACACGTTGTGTACATCTTATTACTTGATCTATGGAGACTCTTCAGTAACTCTCTCTCGTACCATGCTTCACAAGGGTTTTATAAACCATTGAAATCCTCTTAATAATAGTGCATATTTTTAAAATTTTATTTTTTTTTTTATTTTTGGCTGCACTGGGTCTTTGTTGCTGCGCATGGTCTTTTCTCTAGTTGCGGCGAGCAGGGGCTACTCTTCATTGTGGTGCGTAGGCTTCTCACTGCGGTGGCTTCTCTTGTTGCGGAGCACAGGCTCTAGACACGCGGGCTTCAGTAGTTGCGGCACGCGGGCTCAGTAATTGTGGCTTGTGGGCTCTAGAGCGCAGGCTCAGTAGTTGTGGCAAACAGGTTTAGCTGCTCCACGGCATGTGGGATCTTCCCGGGCCAGGGCTCGAACCCGTGTCCCCTGCATTGGCAGGCACATTCTTAACCACTGCGCCACCAGGGAAGCGCAATAGTGCATATTAATATTATATTTCAACAAACTTCTGTTTATATTCAGAAGACGCAGAATGTCCCTATGCTTCAGAATAACCAGACAGACTCCACTTGGTAGAAAAGTGAATCCATTCTCCTCTAACACATGACTAACACCACCATCTTCCCATTTTTAAATGAAAACAAAGGCATTTCCCCTGCCTGGCAAAGGCAATAACATCCAAATAAGGGCATACTGGAATTTTAAAAAACCATTTCCCACTTGAATTCCTATTGAGAACCAAATGTGGTTAAAATGCTTGTGTTCATCATGGAGAATGTCTTAGATCAGTTACTCATGTATACAGTATTACATATGAAATAAATATGCAGAGTAGATTTCATTATGGCCATGTTGGGGGAACAGAATTTATAAACTGTAGTTCTTGCTTTATTCCTTCCCTCTCCTCTCCAGCGGGCACTTTCATTCTCCCTGCAAGGCGCAAGGAGCCAAGGCCAGATACCACTGGCTGCCATTTAAGAGGTTCCAAACATTCCTGAGCTGAAGCAAAGCTGTAGCACAGATCCAAGCAGCCTTCTTGCTCCTGGAATACTGATACCATTAACCCAAGGTGGGAAGAGGAAAGGAAATAAGTTATGGGGCACCAAGCCCTGTACATTGTCATCCAAAGCTGACAGCCATCCAGTGAAGTCAGAGGGACAAAAACTCCCAGCAGGTGATCAATAAATGCCCTTTCCCTCCCTTGCAGATGAGAAATAATGCTCAGGTCCTATTAACTTGTAACAGTGTTGGAATCCCAGGCTTCTATCTGCCTCCAGAATTCATTCTTTTCCCACTGCCATATAAGGACTCTTACTAATTCTTTCTGTAGATTTGGGCTCTGGTGCCTCAGTCTCCATCACAGCCTTGGTAAATGGTTGTGCAGTGTATACCTGTGCCATGTTCAAAGAAACCAGGCTGGACAAACCCACAGCCAATATAATACTCAACAGTAAAAAACTGAAAGCTCTCCCTCTAAACTCTGGAACAAGGATGCCCACTCTCACCACTTCTCTTCAACATAGTATTGGAAGTCCTAGCCACAGCAATCAGACAAGAAAAAGAAATAAAAGGTATCCAAATTGGGAGGGAAGAGGTAAAACTGTCACAGATGCAGATAACACGATACTACATATAGAAAACCCTAAGGACTCCACACAAAAACTACTAGATCTAATAAATGAATTCAGCCAAGTAGCAGGATACAAGATTAACATTCAGAAATCAGTTGCATTCCTTTACACTACAATGAAATATCAGAAGGGGAATGTTAAAAAAACAATACCTTTTAAAGAAACCAGGCTGAGGGGCAGGAAGAGATTCAAAGCAGTCTGTACTCTGCCCAGGAAGCCATGCGCCATTCCTGGAGCATATCTTAGTTTCCTAGGGCTGCTGTAACCAGTAACCATAAACTGCATGACTTAAAACACTGGAAACTTATTCTCTCATTGTTCTGGAGGATGAAAGTCTGAAATGGAGGTATCAGCAAGGTTGGTTCCTTCTGGAAGCTCTGAGGGTAAATCCCTTCATACCTGTCTCCTAGCTTCTGGTGGCTCCCAGTAATCCTTGTCCTTCCTTGGCTTATAACTGCATAATTCCAATCTCTGTCTCCATCACCATATAGCGTTCTCTCTGTGTCACCTCTGTGATTCTTCTCTTCTTATAAAGACACTGGCCATTTGATTTAGGGCCCACCTCATTAATCCAGGATGATTTCATTTCAAGATTCTTAATTATATTACAAAGACCCTTATTTGAAATAAGGTTACATCCACAGGTCCCAGGGGTTAGGACTTGGATGTATCTTTTTGAGAGCCACCATCAACCCACTTCAGGTTGTATCCACCTAGAGGAAAAGCACCTTTTTCTAATTGTTCCACCCAGAGGGGGTGTGGTTTTCCATTTTTCATAAAGGCACCTATGGGCTAATGGACGACTTGGTCTCCTTGGTGTGTTCCCCCATTCCTGTGGTCCATCAGTCTAGGATTTTGATCCATTTTTTCTAGTCATGGTTAACAGTCTTTAACACATGGCTGGGCCCCCTGACAGCCTCCTCAGGTCCTACCAGCTCTCTGAGGAGTAGAGTCTAGTGGAGTCAGCCACGGGTCTGAAATTAGAATCTGTCTACAGGATCTTATGGTGGGAAGACAGGCTGTTAAGGGCACAGGCTCTACCTGGCAAGAGGTTATGAAGGATAGTACTGATGGAAAGCTATGGCCTTAACAACAGGCCCTAGCTCAGGTGAGCAAGCAACACAGGAGAGTTGCTCAATGGTCTGAAGGCTCATAGCAGCAAGAATGGAGTGAGAGCCATCTTGGAAAAGGCACATGGGCGGCAGGAGGAAGCATAAGGAGAGAAGGGGCAGGTGTCAGTCATCCAGGTGGGCCTAACATGAGAATTTAGCCAGACATTCTCACAGTGTCACATTCAGGGCCCAAAGTTGGGGCCAGACGCAGCAATAAAAAGGCCACATTGTAGTACCCCAGAATGTGGGCTGTAGACCCTTTGATCCTTCTTGCTAATGGTCAGGATCTATTTGGACCCCCCAGTAGCCGCGCTGTTGGAAGAGGAGTTGTGCAAGGCTCATCTGACAGGCTCAAGCACCCTCCCCCATTGCCCTGGCTTTCCAGTCCATCCTTGGCATGTGTAGTCCAGTCCTCTGCATTCTCCTGTTCAGACTTCTTGACTCATTTTGGTTCATACCATCTGTGATATTGTGAATATTGTGATTTATAATAAAACATATATATTTGGTCTTTGTCCAGTTTCTGGCACAGAGTTCCTAAAACTGAAATTCCTTAGAATTTCCTGTGATGAGAGGAAATGTATCTTTCACTATGTTAATGAGGCAACATTTGGAAAGCCTTCAGGTCACCTAAGAATGGGGGCTGGTTGCCAGGAAGCTTAACTGTGAGATTAGAGGGGTGGAACTTTCAGTCCCCCTGCTCTGCACATTCAAAAGGGGGAGAGCGGTTGGAGATCGAGTGCAATTGCCAATGGCCAATGATTTAATCAACTATGTCTGTGTAATGAAGTCCCCATAAAAATCCAAAAGGATGGGGTTCAGAAAGTTCTGGGTTGGAGATTTGGGGAGAGTAGTGTGCTAAGACAAGGCATGAAACTCCAAGACCTTTCCCCATACACTGCCCTAGGCATCTCTTCTTCCTGCCTGTTCCTGAGTTATACCCTCCTACAATAAATTGGTAATCTAGTAAGTAACATGTTCTGAGTTCTGTGGGTTTCTCTAGCAAATTAATTGAACCCAAGGAGGGGGTTAGGGGAACCTCAGATTTATAGCCAGCCAGTTGGACAGAAGTATAGGTAACAACCTGGACTTGTGACAAGTGTCTGAAGTACAAAGAGTGGGTTTTGGAACCTCCTATCTATAGACTGTGGGTCAGAAGCACTGGTGATAACTTGGGCTATCAACTAGCATCTGAAGTGGGTGGAAGGTGGGGGCAGAGTCTTACAGGACTTAACCTGTGGAATTTGATGCTATCACCAGATAGATAATGTCAGAACTGAGTTGAATTCTCGGACACCCTGTTGGTGTCCAAGAACTGCCTTCTGGTGTGAAGAAAACCACACCCCCTCCACACTGGAATTGGGGGCAGAATCACAAATACCATCCTAGACCTTGCCCTGAATGTAGGCTTCAACTACCCAATGGCAATGGGAAAGGCAGAGGAGAAATTACAAAGTCTATGAGTTTCCTGGGAAGATTTCCAGTGCAACTAAAGCAGGAAGCAGGCAGAACCTCATGATGATTTTATTTGGGGACTTTTTGCCACCAGTATAAGTGAGTAAAAATAGATGCTCAAAGACTTTCTAAGAATGCTCATGTGTATGAAAGTATTGCCTGAATTGATTTCAGAAAGTCAACCTAAATTCCATTCCAGGAATTGTACAGCCTTGCAAGTTCTGCAGCTTCTAAATAAAAATCCCCGGGAATCTAATAATAAAGTCTTGGTGGTACACATGCCTTTGCAGAGTTTATATTTAGCAAACATTTTCCACTCTGAAGTGATTTCCTGCCAAGAATATCACATTCCAATAGACTTTGTCATATGATGCTTATTTTATTGTTCCCCACATCATCATTGCCATAGAATCTGGGGTTTACAATGGAGGAGTGAATTCAGTATTTTGTCTTTAGTCTGTCTCCAGATTAAAGAGGTTTATCGAGGGCCTACTGTCCGCAGTGAATTGAGCCAGACTAAACGAAAACAGGGATTGACCTTTGGGCATGAGATGGGCTTGCTGAGAATTAGTGAGAGATATGGCCAGAGAAGAAGGAAGCATGGGACGTGAGCAGTAAATGCCTTTCTGCGGCCTGAGCATCTAGAGGAATAGTTACAGACTATTGTACAAAGGGATCAACAGTACTTTTATAAAGGAATCTGGCAATGATGCCCACAATGATTTAAAGAAGGAAGGAACAGAGTGAGGAATAGACTGGACCCTTTTGTTCTGCAGATGATGGGGGAGATGTGGCAGTGAAAATGGAGAAGGGGCCACAAAGTTCTAAAGGAAAGGACACTGGGCTCAGCCTGGGTTTGAATCTATAAGTTGTTCGTTCCAATGAGCTTCTTTCCTCATTTACGGAAGAGGCAGTCATAGTGTCTATGACACTAAGTTATTGTGAGGAATAAATGAGATAACGGATGACACAAAGTAGTCAGGAGGCACTGAAGAAATGAATGCCTCCAGAATCTGAAGGATGAATCCCGGAGACCCTTTGGGATGAAATCATCCTGCCTTGCTGACTGCATCAAGGATTCTTAGTTGCAAGCAGAGAAACTGATCATGGAAGGAAAGAAATTGGTTGGAAGGATATTCACCTACTCATACAATTGCTAGGAAGGTTGGAGAACCAGGCTTGGAAAACAGGCAGGACCAGAAGAGGAAGCGGCATTCAATCAGGGCCAAAATCAAGCCAAAAACCAATCCAGTGAGATCACCCCTGGCTGCTGTGCACAGCGGGCTATGCCTTACACTGCTTCCACTGCCTGGCACTGGACACAAACACCATCCCTGGACAAGACTGCTTGTTGCCACTGCTCTCACCCGCGTTCAGAATGTACTCCCCACTTCTTTACTTCTTCCCTCTTCTATACCTCTATCCCTACTGCCTAACTACAAGTCTGGGGCAGGTTGGTCAAGCCTAGGTTGGGTGCCTCTGACCTTTGGAAAGTATCTGGTGTTTTCCATTTATAGAATGAGAAGTGGCTGGTGCATCCAGCCAAGACTCATGAATGGGGGTTTCCCCAAACTTGGAAATGGATTCAAGTGCTGGGAAGCCAGAAAAATGACAACTGTCTGCTACTATCACTGACTGGTGAGTGGAACCATATGGAGAGAAAAGGTAAAGGTTATTTATTGTAAAGCATAAAGCCCAAGGCAATTGTGGTTCCATTTTCAAAAGCTGCAGAAAATAAACTAATTTCTTATACATTTGTTGAGATACAATTTACACGCCGTAAAGTTCACCCATTTAAAGTGTTCAATTCAGGGCTTCCCTGGTGGCGCAGTGGTTGAAAGTCCGCCTGCCGATGCACGGAACACGGGTTCGTGCCCTGGTCCGGGAAGATCCCACATGCCGCGGAGCGGCTGGGCCCGTGAGCCATGGCCGCTGAGCCTGCGCGTCCGGAGCCTGTGCTCCGCAACGGGAGAGGCCACAACGGTGAGAGGCCCACGTACCACAAAAATAAAAAAAAATAAAGTGTTCAATTCAATGGCTTTTACCATATTTACAGAGTTGTGCCATCATCCCTATAATCTAAATTTAGAATATTTTCGTCACTCCAAAAGGAAACCTCGTACCCATTAGCAGTCACTTTCCACCCCACCCTACACTCAGTGCTAGGAACCCACTAATCTACTTTCTGTCTTTAGATTTACCTATTCTGGACCTTTCATATAAATGGGACTATATAATATATAGGCTTTTGTGAGAGGTTTCTTTCACTTTACATAATGTTTTTCAGGTTCATCCATGTGGTAGCATGTATCGG
This sequence comes from Aethalodelphis obliquidens, assembly GCF_003676395.1. NCBI lineage: Eukaryota > Metazoa > Chordata > Mammalia > Artiodactyla > Delphinidae > Aethalodelphis > Aethalodelphis obliquidens. The sequence continues at coordinate 23,423,877 of NW_020837951.1, forward strand.
TACCTCATTCTTTTCATGGCTGAATAATATTCCATTATAGGGATATCACATTTTGTTTATCCATTCATCAGTTGATGGACATTGGGGTTGTTTTTACTTTTTGGCTATTATGAATAATAATAGCCAAAAAACGTTGCTGTGAACATTTGTGGACAAGTTTTTGTGCAGATATATGTTTTCACTTCTTTGGGGAGATACCTAGGAATAGAACTGCTGGGTCGTGTGGTAACTCTATGTTTAGCATTTTGAGGAACTGCCAAACTGTTTTCCAAAGTGGCTGCACCACTTTACATTCCCGCCCGTACCATATGAGTATTACAGTTTATTCACATCCTCACCCACACTTGTTATTGTCTGTGTTAACAATTATAGCCATCATGGTGGGCATAAAGTAATAAGAAAATTTGCAAGCTTAATAGTTTGCCACGGGTATCTAAGAAAACCTGTCCTGATGCAGTTAGCCATCATCATAGTCGTCATCGTCATCATCAATCACTGAGAAATCAAGCTGGTAAAGTAAAAAAATGTGAATTTTTTTTCCTCCAAAACTGCAATAAGCCTTTTAAAAAAGTTCTTAATTACAACTTGGACAGATTTCATAGCTTTCCAGACACCTTCTGAGAAGTTACTAAAAGTCCAAGTCACTTGAACACTTCAATCTCAAATAGGATTTAAATTTCATCTCGTCCCTACCCTGCTCTCCTGTACACCTCTGACTCCTTGCTGGGGAGATGTGAAGTGAGGAGAGAAACACGGTTTATTCCTTCACTCCACTACTCCTCCCCCACTGGGACTGGGGACAAGGCAGAAAGATTGGCAAATTATAGATACTGCTGTTGTTCTTTTTTTTGGCTGCATTGGGTCTTCGTTGCTGTGCACAGGCTTTCTATAGCTGTGGTGAGCAGGGGCTACTCTTCGTTGCGGTGCACAGGCTTCTCATTGCGGTGGCTTCTCCTTGTTGCAGAGCACGGGTTCTAGGCGTGCGGGCTTCAGTAGTTGTGGCATGCAGGCTCAGTAGTTGTGACTCGTGGACTCTGGAGTGCAGGTTCAGTAGTTGTGGCGTACGGGCTTAGCTGCTCCATGGTATGTGGGATCTTCCTGGACCAGGGCTCGCACCTGTGTCCCCTGCTTTGGCAGGCGGATTCTTAACCACTGCACCACCAGGGAAGTCCCACAGCTGTTGTTCTTGATAATGGACTTGGTTAATCCAGTTGCCCTAAAGAGTAGGTACTATTATTGTCCGTATATTACAGATGAGAAACCAGAGAGGTTAAATAACTCAACTAGGTTAAGCATCAATAACTCAACTAAAAGCATACAGTTTGTCAGCAGCAGAGCCAGGATTCAAACCGAGGTAGTGTGGCTCCAAAACTGTGCTCTTAACCATTTTGTTCTATTTGGAAAAGGACAAGTATCACCTTAGTTAACTGAGCAGTTCTGCCTCGTCATGGTAAGTCATGGGAGGTATCCACCTCCAACCGTTGTTGGCTATTCTCCGAATGCGGGGCTTTTAGCAATGATTTGTTCCACTCAACATCCTGTGGAAGCTCTTGGAGTGAACTGGTACAAAAGCAAAGACCGAAGTGTTAAGATATGACACAGTGGGGCTTCCCTGGTGGCGCACTGGTTGAGAGTGCGCCTGCCGATGCAGGGGACACGGGTTCGTGCCCCGGTCTGGGAAGATCCCACATGCCGCGGAGTGGCTGGGCCCGTGAGCCGTGGCCGCTGGGCCTGCGCATCCAGAGCCTGTGCTCCGCGGTGGGAGAGGCCACAGCAGTGAGAGGCCCGCGTACCGCAAGAAAAAAAAAAAAAAGATATGACAGGAAGAAATGGAGAATACAGTGACACGTAGTAGTGGATGGTGCAAGGTAATCCAAAGGAGGGCAGCATTTCAAGAAGTGTGTTCAAGAGCATCAAAGTTTGCCTGAAGGCCAAGGGAGATCACAGAGAAGGTGGGGATAACTGGGAACAAGGAACCTGTGCCACAAATAATGGCATCCAAGAACACAGGCTTGCAGGTGCATTTTGGAAAAGGTGATTAAGCAGACAGAGTGATATGTCAGAGAGACAGAAATTGCAATCAAGTAGCTGAAGGAGAATATGCAGAGGGTGCTTCATTTTCCAAGGAAAGGAGGAACGAGGTTGTTCACTCATTTGAAGGGAGGTTACCCACAATCTCAGATGACTTTCACAGAGGCCAGTCCTCATGCACTAAGAGCTTTCCAAATATTCTCTTTTTAGACTCACAAATGCTCAGAGGTTAAGCTCTATTTATTATCATCTTTGTTTTCCAGATGCAGCTAAGAAACTTGGCGAAGGTCCTATGACTGGTGAGTGCCAAGCTATTGATGCCCACATCCACATTTTCCCATATTTTACCATCTTAACTCTCAGCAGGTAGGACTGTGGGGACTAAGGAGAAAAAAATAGTTTAAAACAGCCCTTTTGGGACTTCCCTGGTGGCGCAGTGGTTAAGAATCCGCCTGCCAATGCAGGGGACACAGGTACGAGCCCTGGTCCAGGAAGATCCCACATGCCACGGAGCAACTAAGCCCATGCGCCACAACTACTGAGCCTGTGCTCTAGAGCCTGCGAGCTGCAACTACTGAAGCCCGTACACCTAGAGCCTGTGCTCTGCAACAAGAGAAGCCACTGCAATGGGAAGCCCATGCACCACAACGAAGAGCAGCCCACACTCGCCACAACTAGAGAAAGCCCGCGTGCAGCAACGAAGACCCAACACAGACAAAAATAAAATAAATTTATAAAAAATAAAAATAAATAAAACAGCCCTTCTGGAGACCTACCAAGGAGAAATGGAGAGAAGACTTGTCAAGCACCGGTGAGAGCCAAGCTGAAGTGAATGGCAGCTCATAGGGGCCCAGGTCTTTATGGCTATGTGTTGTCTCAGATCCTTTGGGGCAGAAGGGCAGGAATGGGGAAAGTAGGCGGAGGCAGAGGTAAGTCTGGAGATTGTTACAGATGTGAAAGGAGACCAATGGGTGAGACACTTGAGATGACAGAAAAGGCAGCCCTGAAACAGTGACCAGAGGCCACCTACTGGATCCCCCACTAAGCTCCCTATGGCCTTGGTGGCCTCCCTAAAGATGACTTATGGTGCGTCCACGCATTGAAAATCTGTGAAGGCATAGACATTTCCTATCAGAGTTCCCATTCTGAAGTATCCTCTCTCTGCAAATTTCTCTCCCTGCAATGAGGTACCAAGGACTACATTTGCTACCTTTCCCGATTTGAGCGAACCATGTCAACAATTTACACATTTATATGAGTGAGTTCACAGCCATGGCGCATCTGATTTCAATCACTTACACATTGTGCATAGGGAGGTCATTCAGAGCCAGCGGCTGGTTTAGCTATGGCTTTACAGGCTAAAAAGCTGAGAAACTTGGAAATGAATCCAAGGACTTTGCAGCCATGGTCTAGAACCTGCCACATATGAGCACCAGCCCTCCTGTCTAAGTGGTGACTCTCCCTAAGGAGGACATCTTCTGTTCTTCCTTTCAGTCCCCGGGCCCTTGCTTTTTCTGGCCTAAGCTCCATCTCAGTCTCTCAGAGCCAGGAAGCCCTCTATGTGTTCTTTCAGAGATGTCCCCTCACCACTGTCCCAAGGCTGGAAGGCTCCCAGGGTGAGGTCCAAGACACAAAGGCTGCCCAAGAGGATTTTCAGAAGTGGTCAGCATGGACCAAAGATGAGCACATCCTTTCCCAATGGTCTGGACCACTTAAGACCCCTGAACTTTTAGATGACCCTTAGTCAGGGGGAGTGGAGAGTGCCCACAAAACACACTGAGATAGAATTTCCCTAGCCATTGGTGTAGAGGCTCAGAGAAGATGAATAAAATTTTAGGAAATAAAAGAATATGACTTTTCTGGTTTCCAAGGGTTGTGTAGTCAAATTAACATCCTCCAAAGATTAACTAAAGTATTTTCAAGTTACTGTCCAGGTAAAGAATGATTTTTTTTACCTCTTAAACTGCTATGAAAGATCTTCATTGTCTATCACCCTGAATCACTTATAAATATTCAATTTATAAATCTAAGGTTTCTATTCCATGAAATACAACCATACTGCATAGTTTTTCTCACTAACACACACCACCCTCCTGTCTTTTACATAATGTTTTATTTCTTATTTGAATAAATAAGCAAATTATTTCCAGGGATTCATTAGCCATCAAAGTCAAAAGAGAATTTGCCCAATTCCTATCTTTTTTGATACAGAACAAAGATGCTATTATGAAAAAAAGTACAAACCTATGAACTTTTCCCAAAATTTTGCCATTACAAAATACCATTTGAAAACATTTTCAGGACATAATGGAATTATCAGAAAAACATATTGCCTGGGGATTTCCCTGGAAGTCCAGTGGTTAAGACTTCACCTTCCAATGCAGGGGGTGCAGGTTCGATCCCTGGTCGGGGAGCTGAGATCCTACATGCCTTGGGGCCAAAAAACCAAAACATAAAACAGAAGCAATGTTGTAACAAATTCAATAAAGGCTTTAAAACTGGTCCACATCAAAAAATCTTTAAAAAAAATAAAAAGGCTTTCATTAAAAAAAAAAAACCAATAACATATTGCCTGAAACATACTGGGTATGCAATAAAAATGTTTTGAATGAATGAGACTGCTCTATGATCTCATTTATTGAAAACTTAGGTAATAAGTAAAATCCTTCTTTTTAGTCACAACACACACACCTGTTCCTGAAACTATTCCTGCCAAATGAAGCCTGAAAATCATTTTTGTGATGAGTTATATAATGCTGAATAATTTTCACTGGGAATACTGACCTGAATACCCACAACACTGCAAAAGTTAAAAATGTATGTACATCTGAATTTCTAAATTCAACCAAATGAGAAATGATTTTAAGAAATGGTTTTTTTAAGTTCTATTATCCTGCTCAAGGATTTATTTTATAGCAATAAAATGTTGTAGATTGTTCTGTTGTCTCCAACTATAATGTTTATATCCCAATCTTATATAATCCCATAAAATTTAATACTGAATGCAAAATCTTCTTTTAAGTGTTTGCTCTTCCCCAGCTATAAAAAGCTGCATTTCGGCCTAAACGTCCATGTCTACCATATGTGATTTCCCATACTTTGTCCTTGTTACAATTCCAGTCATATTATTGACTTACTGTATTTTTGCCAACCATGCTCATGTTTTGATTTTCCAGTGAAAGGATAATTTTATCTGGTGTTCAACTGCACAGACTGAAAACATAAGATGGCCGAGGTGAACAAAAAGGAAATAGGAAATAATGCATCCGCCTTCCTGGGCTTTCTTTCCCCTCCACCTTTAATGAATTCTCCGTGTGATAGAGACATCCAGCAACAACTTTCAAATACGCATTTAAGGAGGATGAGAACTTTTCAAGTAACTGCTTAGAAACAGGCCAGACTTTCCAATGAGACACTGGAGGTGTGAATTGTGAACAACAAATTACATCCTAGAGGAATTTTGAGAGGTTGTGAGACAGCTTTATTCAGAAGGACATCAGGAATCTTTAAAGGGTTTGAACAAACAATCATTTAAAACACATTCATCTGTAAATATCTAGATTGGGTGAAGAATGAAGTGGGTGGTATTTACATCTCTTCCTTACCTTTTGATACAAGCTTTGAATGTATTAGCAAAATAATGCTTGTTCACAGTTGAGATGGGAAAATACAAAGAAAAAACAAAGTGGAAATAAAAATCACTCCTTATTCCATCAACTAGAAGTAACCACTCATTGTTTTGACTTATTCCCTTCTGTCTATGTGCATATCACTAACTCGCTTTTGTTCTTACCTGCTTTCTTCATTTAATAATATACCTTAAGTATTTTCTCACATGCTTATTCTTTGAAAATATGAATTTTAATGGTAGAATAATATTCCATCCTATAATTTCTTTAGTAGATTTAAACATCTAATTTTGGAATAGGATGTTTGCTGTTTTTCACAATTATAAATAGTGTTACACGGACTTCCCTGGTGGCACAGTGGTTAAGAATCTGCCTGCCAATGCAGGGGACACAGGTACAAGCCCTGGTCCGGGAAGATCCCACATGTCGCCGAGCAGCTAAGCCAGTGCACCACAACTACTGAGCCTGCACTCTAGAACCCGCGAGCCACAACTACTGAGCCCACGTGCCACAACTACTGAAGCCCGCACACCTAGAGCTGTGCTCCGCAACAACAGAAGCCACCGCAATGAGAAGCCCGCACACTGCAAGGAAGAGTAGCCCCTGCTCGTCGCAACTAGAGAAAACCCGTGCACAGCAACGAAGACCCAACGCAGCCAAAATTAAATAAATAAATAAATTTATAAAAAGTTAAAAAGTAAAGAAGTCCTTCCAATATTATTTCTTTAAAAAATAATAAAATAAAATAGTGTTACAATAAACATCCTTGTACAAGAATCTTTATTTACATCTCTGATTACTTCCTCAAGATAGAATTCTGAAGAGTCAAATATCATAAACATTTCAGGCTTTTGGTTTACACAGTCTAATTGCCCATCAGACAATTTACACCACTAACTGTATGTGTGAGTCTTTCAACCTCATTCTTGCCTCATGAGGTCCTAGAGTTAAAACATTTTGCTAGTTTAATGGACACAAATGGTATCTCATCGCTGATTTAATGTGCTCATTCTTTTAAGAATTGTTTATGTTTTTCATCCATTTTTCTATTGAGCTATTTCTTTGTTATTAATTTTTAAGAGCAATCCAGTTCTTCATGTCATACGTGCTATAATCAAGCTGTTATCTTTAGCCTTTCATTTTTCTTGTGCTATTTCTAGTGAACAGTTTTAAAATTTTGTGTAGTCCAATAACATAAACATAGGCCTATATAATATATACATATACTGTTACATTTTACACACACACACACATACACATTGTTTCTCCCTTTCCTTTTTGTAGAGGAAAAGGACATCTGCTTACTGTCCGACTCTCATTTGCTTACTGTCTTGCCTCAGAGTAAATCTAAACTCCATGGAGCTAGGTACTAGAAGGATTCATTAAGTGCTTATTGAATGAATGGAAGAACACAGGCCACCCAGACAAGACGCATTCACACCAGTCTTCCAGCCCTGTGTTTTGTGAGTGGCTATTACAAATGTGGCTGGAGTGAGAAGTGGGGCGGGGAGCTGGTAGAGTGAGGCACTTTTTGAAAGAGCACTTGCCTGCCTTCAAAAGCAGCACCCATGCAGTTGAAGGATAAAAGCCAACTTTGGGGCTGTTATACCTCCTGGTCTCCGGGCTGGACAGGGAGAGAGGCATGAGATACCCTCTATTATGTTTTAGCTGCAAAAAGGTTTTTCTTACATAGTCATGACCTCTGTTTTATGAGGCAGAGATGATGTGTGGTGCCAAGTTTCAGGACTATGCATTGTCATCACTTTCTGTGTTTAAGCCGTAAGTCCAGCATGTCTGATCTTTAATGTACAATTCACAGCAAACATGTGTGTATAATTTGTAGCCAAAGGCCAAACATAACTAACCATGGTGTGTCTATGTGGTCATAGGCATGAAGGAGGCAGGAAATCCGTCATAATTAATGTAGTAAAATGAATGGTCATTAAGTTCAAGTTCAGAAAAAGCACATTCATTTGTATGAAGATACTCGGCAATTTGATAACTTGGAAAGGGCCAGTTGGAATTTACCATGGCACTACTGATAAGAAGTATTTACTAAGTCAATTAACAAAACTGCAGAGAGAATTCTTAAGATACAGAAAATTAGATAATTTTTAAGCATTCTCCAGAAACTTAAAAAACACATGTTTCCATTTAGAGTACTAACATGCTAATTTTTAAAAATGTAATCTATTCCTGAGGGCAAAAGACTTCTGAGAAGTAACATTCTCCTAAACCTAAGTTATTTTGTAACACTAATGGTTTTTGCTTTAACACTGTTGATATAATTTAATAGGCAATATATTTCCATGGAGGAATATTTAAAAGGTAGAAAAGAGTATATAGTAACAGCTTACAGAAAAACCCGAATAAACTTTTTGGCCAACTCAATATATAGCAAACTCTGTCTTCTTCCTTCCCATCTCATATACCCCAATTTGGCTCCCCTTGGCATTAAGCAAAGGCTATTATCATTTCTTGGCTGTACTTGCAGAGATATTCTATGCATATTCAAACATATTTGTCAATTGCCTATATTAACATAAATGGTAGTGCATTACACATAGTTATGTGCAACTTGCTTTTTGCACTCTGTTTTGGAGAACATTCCATATCAGTATTCAGAGAGCTTTTGCCTTTCTCTTCTTCATATCTAGGTAGTACACCATTATGCAGAATACTATAATTTAATTAACCAGTCCCTGTGAACAAATTTCTTAGACTGGATTCTCTAGAAGCAAAGCCCGAGATGGGGATTCGTGTGCAAGTGATTTCCTGAGAAGTGCTTTCAAAATAAAACCTATACAGAAGCCAGGGAGAAAAGACAGGGCTGGGGAAGAAGCTAAGGTGTGATTTTAGTCACTTCTAACCTCAGCCTGATCCCATGGGGAGCTCTGGAGTGTGCGTGGCACCAGGAAAGAGTGTTGAGATTCTGTCCCACAATATTTGTCAGACGTTGGCTTTGGGTTCTATCGAGGGGTAGCCTTTCAGGCATTTCCAGGTAAGAAGGGTCCTGGTCAGTCGAGGATAATCTCTGGAGAAGGGTGCAGCTGTAAGCCATTAAGAGCAGCTGGAGATGAATACTGTAGCTCAGAAAAGGTGATCTAGCTGGAGCACTGCAATGGACATTAGGTCCTTTCCAATTCTGCAAGTACAAGCAATGCTGATACTCTCATAGACACAAGCCTTTGCGTATGTGCCGGTGCCACTGAAGTGATCAATGCCTAGAAGTGGAATAAGTGAATCAAAAGCTATAAATATTTAAAATTTCGATAGATATTGCCGAATTGCTCTCCAATTCATCCTCCTACCCAAAACATGAGAGTTTCCGTCTTCTCCCACCCTTGCTGAAAATATGTTACTACATATTTTAGTCTTTGTCAATCTGACAGATAGAAAATGGCATCTTGTTGCAATTTTAATTCACATTTTTCTTGCTATGAGAAGTTTTGAATATCTTTTAGTATGTTTCAAAGCTATTTTTATTTACTTTTCTGTGAACTGCCTATTTATGCTCTGTGCCCATTTTTCTATTTGGCTATTGGTCTTTTTTTTTTTTTTTTTTAACTGATTCCTGAGTGCTCTTTATATTAATGGCATTAGCCCTTTTATAGTGGAAAAACACTATATACATAGCTGACTTTTGACTTTGCTTATGGTATTTTATAAGAAAATGAAAAATACCTTAATAATTAATGTATCATTCTTTTTAATAGCATCTCAATTTTGTGTCACATTTCCAAAGGCTCCAGGATGATAAAAAAAATTCTTTAGTGATTTTTTAAATTGACATTTATGGTTTTATTTTTTACATTTAAACTTTTGATCCAGCTGGAATTTATGATGACATTAAGGAGTAAAGTAAGGATCCAACTTAAAAAAATTTTTTTCCAGATGGCATCACATTTGTCCTAACACCATGCATTAAGTAATTAATTATTTCTTCACTAAAATGAAATGGTGCCTTTATAATAGAGTAAGTTTATTTGTTTGGGTGTATTTCTAGACTCTCCTTTTTCACTGATGTCTTCATTTTCTAAGTTTGCCCCAGTAACAGACAGTTTAAATTAAGAGTGTTTTATATTTTAATATATGGTGAATGAGTCACTGATTATTGGTCTTCTTCTTTTAGAATCCTCTCCACTCTGGCAGATTTATGTTTCCTTTTATACTTGAGGAACCTTTAGTGCTTCTTTTGGCATTACTTTAAATTTATAGATTAATTTAGGGAGAATGGGTATCTGATAATATTGAGTATTCCTTCCAAAACAGGCATGTATTCAATTTAATTTTGCATCCCTTAATCATGTTTTGAAGAGTTCCTCATATATATCTTAAACATTTTTGTTAAGCTTATTACTAAATATTTTACATTTCATGTTGCTGTTGCAAATGGGATTTTTTTCCCATTATATTCTCTAGCTTGTTGTCATCTCTGTTTCTCCTTTCTAATTCTATAAATAAATTTCTATAAATGAGGTGTATTGGCATTTTCTTGAATTCTGAATTAAAGAGTAATTGTGTATGACACATAAGAAAATCATTTGGAAGTAATTTAAGAAGCAATTGTGTATGATACATAAAAATTATTTTTCTTAGAGGCTGATTTTTTTCATCAGAGAAATATGTACATGACAAATTTTCCCATTTTTTAATTCTAACCAAAGAGGAGAAATTTTAAAGTATTCATCTGAGCACCATGGTCTAGCCTGTACATAACTTCTAGCCATATAAATTCTCTTAGTGTTTTGAGGAAAGTTATATAAATTCATTTATTTGTTTATTTAATCATTCATGCAACCAATACTTGAATACCGACTAGGTGTTAGGAGCCGGGAATACTCAGAACAAGACGGTCAAACTCCTGCTCTCATAGAACATACATTCCAGTTGTGGGGTAGGGATTGGGGAGAAAGAGGGAATCGAAAATAAGCAAGGTAAACAAATACATCTACAGTAAAATACCAAAGAGTGGCAAGTGTTATGGAACAAATAAAACAAGTTGTTGTGATAAAGAGTAGAATGAGGAGGGAAATGGATGGGAAGGGAGATATTTTAGATTACAAGGTGAAGGAAGACTCTTTGAAGAAGTGATATTTGAATTGCAGCTTGAGTATTATGAAGGTGTCAGATATCTCAGGACAGAGTATCCAGGCAGAGGACATGGCATGTGCAAAGGGCCTAAGTCATGAGAAAGAGTGGGTATCTGAGGACAGAAAGGCCACTGCAGCTGGAGTTAGTGAAGGAGAGAAGGATGGAGTGTTAGATACTGGGGTCAGAGACACAGGTGGGGCCAGATCACAAAGGCCCTTATAGGTCAAGTGTAGTGCATACTGTTAGTTTCTTAGCCAACAACCAACCCTCCTTCCTCCATTCTGAAAGAACTTCAGGTGTCTACACCAGCTCCAGCTCTAGCTCCAGCAAGCATCCTAATCTCAGCGTTTACACATGGCATTCCCCTGGTGTCAGCCATTAGTCCCAGATGCTCACATGTCTTATGCTGCAGTGACAGGTTTTCTCTCCCCTCCTTACTGAGGACAGAAGCATGTAGCCCAGTGGTTGGCAGCCATCTCCTGATAAGGAAGTAAATTGGTTTTCAAATAAGACAAACCCTGAGGAAGGCAGAGCCCAGAGACAAAAAGAACCTGGATCTTAGAAGGCATCCTTGGCTGTCATTTGTACCAAGCCTGACCTACCTGTGGACTTCCAGATTTGTGACACAATGCATCTTCTTATCACTTAAAGTTACGTTAGTCAACTTTTTATTTACTTGCAGCCCAAAGCATCAAAACGTATACACTATGGTAAGGAACTGGGATTTTATATGTACAATGGAAAGTCATGGGATCATTTTAAGGATAATGTTGTGCTCTTACCTATATTTTTCTTAAAAAATCACTCTAGCTGCTGTGTAGAAATGAATTATAGATGGGCAAGAGTGGAAGGAAGGACGTTAGTTATACAGACGGGAGTTTCGGTGAACTAGTGTAGTAGCTGTAGAGACTGGGAGAAGTAAACAGAATCAGGATATATATTTTCTCCATGTTTCATCAAAGGACACTATTAGTGTTTATCAAAGCAGTGTATGATACCAGGCAAGGGATTCTGGCCAAGTCACATAAGCCTCAGTTTCCTCATTCATGAAAGAGGGATGATGTCCTACATACCACGCCATTAAGAATTATACATGCTAAAGGAGTAATAAGCCTATACCAAATAGTACCTAAATTATATAAAAGGGTTAAAGAACTATACAAAGATTACTGACCTTCAGTACAGAATTATACAGTCCTTAGTTACATTTGACGTAAACTGAGGGTCCATTTGGCACTTAATGTCTATCTATTTCTTCGTTCAACAACTTAAAAATTTTTTTGACTCATTTGGACCTAATATAATGCACTTTTAAAAGACTACAATATACCTTATTTTATTAGTGTCAACAAAAACCAGCCAATAGTACGTTCCACTGGGCATTCTTTCCTATTTTATTTTTAAAACATTTGTCTTAGAAATGGAGAATATTTCAATGATACATGTCTGTAGAAATACTGGTTCAGTCTCCCAATTTAAAAAAATTTGGCACATTGTTTATACCATTCTCTGTAAGTAAAAACTCTTCCTGGTGCTGTTTCACATATTACTTTATCCCTGCCTGAGGATTAAAGTTCACAGAAAAACTGGTTTACAAAGAGGGGATCTATCTTTATGAGCTGAGTAACAAGGAGAAAATACAGCACAAATATATCCAAGAGTTGGATCCAATTCTACCTTGACTGCAATGAAACTATGAGGATCAAAGACTTAGAGGGAGTAAGGTAACGATAATGAAGGAAAACAAATTAATTTGGGTTGAAATGACTAGTTACTCGCCACAGTCACCATGATATTTCAGGTTTCAAAATGAGGCTAGCTACTGCAAAATAGGTCTTTGTATTTGGTTGTAATTCAAAGAACTTTATAGGTTTAATTTCAGGAGCATTAAGAAGTCCAATCTACTTGCTCCTGGATAAAAATAGGAACGGTGCCGAGAAAAAAGAAGAGAATATTCAGGAAAAAAAAGTTTAATGATAGTTGAGAAGTTATAGATATATTTCTTGTCTTGAGAAGTAAAAATTACTCGTGAGACAAGTATGTGTGGCTAAAATTGAACCTGTGAATTTTAGGTTAATAAAAATGAGGGTGGAGTTACTCAGAAAAATAGCACACCTTCATAGGATGAGGGGGACAGCAGCCAAGCAGAATTGGGGGTAAAGAAGAGGAAGAAAGTTTGATGTGATGACAAAATTATTAAAGTTTAAAAATCAAAGAGTGATTTTGCTTCCCTCCAAGACGGAATGACAGAGACCAGATTTGCCCTTCTTCCTTAAACAACTAGAATATCAGACAATATATATGAAACAAGTTTTCACACATTGGACAACAGGCAGTATGGGACTGTATTCTCTTAGGGAAGGATAACAAAGAAGGTAAGTCCTATTGCTGCACCAGCTAACTGACTGGAGGCAGAACCCACACAGAGCCTGGAGGTCTCACTGAGTGGAGGGGTTAGGAGATCCAGAAGGTCTGCAGAGTTTGCTGAGTAGGGTACCACAGAGAAGGGAGCTGCACAGACAGTGAGCACCAAAGATCTGCAGAGGGGTCACCCTGACTCTCTGGCTGAGTGCAGATCTGGCTTTCCTAACAGAAAACAACCCTAAGCCAAGAAAAGAACCACCAGAAAGGAATAGGAAGAATAATTCCTGGAGAACACACAGGACCACAGAATAGTTTGGTCCCACAGGACAGAGCAGAAAGGTCTTGTAATATGTGGGCCTTTGGGCAGAAGACTCAGAAAGGGTAGCCTTAGCTGTGGGGCCAAATCAGCTCTAGACAAGATGTGGTCCTAGATACACCATTAAAACTCTTCAAATCAAGCCTCAGAATGAGGATTGGGAGAGAATACCAACTTATTTCATGTAACTTAACCGTCAATACTATTTAAAGGCACACAACAAAATCCAGGAACCAACAACAAAAATTTGTGATGCCTGGCATCCAATCAAAAATTACTAGGTACAGGGCTTCCCTGGTGGCGCAGTGGTTAAGAATCCGCCTGCCGATGCAGGGGACACAGGTTCGTTCCCTGCTCCAGGATGATCCCACACGCTGCGGAGCAACTAAGCCCATGCACCACAACTACTGAGCCTGTGCTCTAGAGCCTGCGAGCCACAACTACTGAGTCTGTGCTCTAGAGCCCGTACTCCGCAACAAGAGAAGCCACCGCAATGAGAAGCCCGTGCACTGCAATGAAGACCCAACACAGCCAAAAATAAAATAAATAACAAATAAATTATAAATAAATATATATATATAATGTTTTAAAAATACAATAAGGATCAGCTTATTTTAAAAAAATTACTAGGTACACTAAAATACAGGAATATGTAATCCATAACCAGGAGAAAAATCAACCAAGAGACACAATATAGAAATTTCAGAGATTATGCTCTTAGCAGACAAGAAAGTTAATACAGCTATTATAAATGTTTCATATTTTTCAAGCAAGTAGAGAAAAATTGAACCATGATGAAGAGAAAAAATGGATAATATTAAAAAGGCCCAAATAGAATTTCTAGAGATAAAAAATTCAATGGTTAAAATGAGAAAATTCACTGTATAGGTTCAAGATTAGAGTAGACACTCTAGGATTGAAAAAAAAAAGAATAGCGAACTTGAACATATAGCAATAAAAACTATCCAAAATAAAACACAGAAAGAAAAAGTCTGGGAAAAAATTAATAGGCCCTCATCAATATGTAAAATAACACACATGTAATTGGAAATCCTAAAAAAGAAGGAGAATATGGGAAGAAAATTCATTTTAAAAATACAGACCAAATTGTGTCCAATTGGATGTAAATTCTAATCCTACAGATTCACAAAGCTCAATGAACCGAAAGCAGAATAAACATTAAAAAAATAAAAACAGACCAGGGCACATCATAATCAAGTTGCTAAAACCTAGTAAGATTTTTAAGAGAAAAATCTTAAAAGCAGCCATAGAAAGAAGACATATTATATACAGAGGATCAAAGATATGACTGACGTTTCATCAGAAGCTATGAAAGAAGAAGATAATGAAATTCAATCTTTAAAGTACTGAAATAAAAAAAACGGTCCATCCAGAATTCTTTAGATGGACATATCTTTCAAAAATGAAGATGAAATACTTTTCAGACAAACAAAATCAAAGTGAATTCATTGTCAGCAGATCTGCTCTACAAGAAATACTATAGGAAGTTCTTAAGGTGGGAAGAAAAAATATTAGATGGATATTTGAATCAATAGACAGCAATAAAAAATAACAGAATGGGAAACGTGGATAAATATAAAATTTTTTCTCATTTTAATAATCTCTTTAAAAATAATTGACTGTTTAGAAAAAAATAATAACAATGTATTATGGAGTTTATATCATATATAGGAGAAAATGAAAGACAACAATAGTGTAAAGATTGGGAGGACGAAATGGTGTTCTGAAGTGTTACATTATTTGTGAACTGGTATAATATTATTTGAAAGTAGAATGTAATAAGTTAAAAATATATGTTGCAAATAGTAGAGTAACCCCCCACACACAAAAATTAAAGCAAAATGTATAGCCAACACAGAGGATGAAACAGATTAATAAAAATATCAGTTAATCCAAAAGAAGGTGAGAAAAGAGGAAAAAGAAAGAAAAACATATGGATCAAATAGAAAACAAGCAACAAGATAGTAGATTTACACCAAACCATACTGATAATTACATTAAACACTAGCAATCTAAATACCTCAATTAAAAGGCAGAGATTGTCTCATTATGTAAAAAGAAAGAAAAAAGTAAGAACCAATTTTGTGCTGTTTAACCAAAAAAAAAAAAAACTAGTTTAAATATAAAAACAGAGGTTAAAAGTAAAATAATGGAAAAGATGTAATCCGAAAACACTAATCTAAAGAAAACTGGAATGGCTATATTAATATCAGACAAAGTAAACTTTACAACAAGGACTATTATCAGGGAGAAAAAGAACATTTTACAAGGAAAAACGGGTGAATTCAACAAAAGAACATAATACTAAATATGTTTACAGCAAATAATAGAGCTTCAAAATACAGGAACCCAAAACTTACAGAAATAAAAGGAGAAACAGACAAATCCACAATTACATTGGTGATTTCAATGCTCCCCTCTCAAAAGTTGATAAAATAACTAAATAAGAGCAGTAAGGATATAGAATACCTGAATATACTACCAATCACCTTGACTTAAATGACATTTATAGAACATACTATCCAATAGTGGCTGGTATACACTGAATGTTTGTGTTTCCCACAAATTCCTATGTTGAAATCCTAACCACCAAAGTGATGGTATTAGGAGGTGGGTCCCTGAGACGTGATTAGGTCATGAGAGTAGAGTCCTCATGAATGGAATCAGTGACCTTAAAAAAGAGGCCTGAGAAAGCTCCCTTGTCCCTTCTACAATGTGAGGACACAGCAAGAAGTCAGATGCATGCAACCTGGAAGAGGACCTTTAGCAGAATCCAACCATGCCTGCACCCTGATCTTGGACTTCCAGTCCACAGAACTGTTAGAAATAAATTTCTCTTGTTTATAAGCCTCCCACTCTGTGGTGTTTTGTTATAGTAAAACTGAACTAATTTAAGATACACATTCTTTTCAAATGCACATGAAACATTCACTAAAGATACTATATTCTGGTCCATAAAACATGTCTTAATAAATTTATTAAGACTGAGATTTTACCATAATGAAATTAAATTAGAAGTCATTATTAGAAGAATATCTTTAAAAATCCCCAAATACTTAGAAATTAAGCTATGTTTCTAAATAACTCATGAGTCAAAAACGTAATCACAAAGGAAATTTTAAAATATTTAAAACGGAATGAAAATGAAGACACTCAAAATTAGTGAGCATTAACTAAGGCAGTGGTTAAAAGGAATTTATAGCACAAAATTACAGAAGGTAAGTTCAAAATCAATGTTCTATGCTTCTACATTAAGGGACTAGAAAAAGATTAAACCTAAAGTAGGCAAAGAGAGGAAATAAAGATAAAATCAGAAATCAGTGAAATAAAAAATAGGAAAACAATAAAGCAAATCGATGATAGTTTTTTGAAAAAGTCAGTAAAATTGATAAAACACTTCCTAGGACTGACCAGAAAGAAAGGGTAGACACAAATTACCAATATTAGTAATGAAAAGCAGGAAATTTCTCAGAGATCCTACAGACATTAAAATAATAAGGGAATATTTAGAAAACTTTATAGCAATAAATTTGACAACTTAGGTGAAATGGGCAAATTATCTGAAAAACACAAAACATCAAAGTTCACTCAAGAAAAAAATAAAGTTCACTCAAGAAAAAAATAACTAACCTGTATAGCCCTATAGCTATTAAATAATTTGAATTCATAATTGAAAACATTTCCACAAAGAAAATACCAGGCCCAGATGGCTTCTCTTGGTAAATTCTACTAAACATTTAAGGGAATATAAAGCCAATTCTACATAAATCTTCCAGAAAATAGAAAAAGAGGGAACACTTTCAAGCACATTTTATGAGGCCAGCATTACTCGTTAACAAAACTATCCTAAAACATTGTTTTAAAAAGGAAACTACAGTCCAATAGCCTTGATGAGAAAATCCTTTTAAAATGTTTAGCAAATCAAATCAACTAATACAGAAGAAGAGTAATACATCATGATCAAATGGGGTTCATCCCATTGGACTCAAATGGGGAGAAAGGCAAGGTTTAACATTTTAAAAATAATTAATGTAATTCATCATATTAACACATTCTAAAAAGAAAACCATATGATAATCCCAATAGATGCAGAAAAATCATTTGACAAAATTTGATACCCATTCATTGAACTAATTCTAAATATGTTTAGAATTGAAAGTTGAAGGACACTCTACAACTTAATAAAGGGCATCTATCAAAAACCTGTAGCTATAGCATACCTAATGGTGAAAAACTGAATACTTTCTCCTAAGATCAGGAACAAAGCAAGGATATCTGCTCTCACCACTGTTATTCAACAGTTTACTGGAAGTTTAGTAATGATGCAAAATAAAGAAGAAAAAAATAGAGATAGGAAAAGAATAATTAAAACTGTCTTTTTCAAAGATGCCATGAATGTTTATGTAGAGAAAACTATAGGATCTGAAAAAAGAATCAAAAACCCTATTAGAACTAAAAATGAATTTAGCAAGCTCTCAAACACAAAGTCAAAATACAAAAGTAAATTGTATATCCATAAACATAGTAGCAACTATATATATACTGTATGTAAACAACTGGAAATGGAAACAGTACCATTTAAAAACTATGAAATGGTGATTTTTGCACAACTTCATGAATATACTAAAAGCCAATGAATGATACACTTTAAAGAGGTAAATTTTATGTAAATTACAATCTCAATTTTAAAAATCTATGGAATACATACAGATAAATATATGTAAAACCTGCACACTGAAAAAGTAAAAAAATCTTGCTGAGAGAAGTTAAAGAACACCGAGATAAATGGAGAGTTATATACCATCTTTAAGGATTAGAAGACTCAGTATTGTTAAGATATCAGTTCTGCCCTGGAAATGCCATTTCTTCAGCTGTGCAAAACTTGCATATAAATTAGAAAAAAAGACTTATTGCGATATGAGAGGTTTCTTCCAATATCTTAAAGAGTGTTACGAGAGAGGGGCAGGGAACTTTATTTCCTATAGTTCCAAAAGACTGAATGAAAAGCAAAGGATGAATATTACAGGGAGAGGAAGGTCAACTCAGATACAAGAGACTTCTAGTGGCTACCACTGTCTGCAAAGAGCATGGGTGTCTTATGATTTCAGAACTCTGCATTCTTAGGCCTCTTCAAATAAAAGTAGGAAGACCAGAATTTGGAATGTTAGGGAGAAAACTCCTAAATTTGGTAGGAGATGATACCACTTCCTAAGTAAGTTTTTTTCCCTCTCCCAGGATCCATGAGTCTATGTTATAAATAAATAGAGTTAATTTACTCAAGGAGGAAAGAAAATCAAAGAAGAAGGAATTTTTCTACTCCACTCTTAAACCAGATACTGATTCAATCACGTTTTCTCTCAGTAATCCAAGTTTTACCCTGACAGTTTATAGTTAGCTACAGAACATACGAAGCTGTGTGTGTGTGTGTGTGTGTGTGTGTTTAAAATCTGACTCAAAGTAATACAACATTCATGCATCTCAGAGATCTAAGTGCTTTAGAGGAGAACATTTATATATTTTATATTGTGGTTATATTTGAACCTCTTCTGATTTAATGCCAACAGCAAATTCTTCCAACTACCCCTTCAACTTTCCCCCTTTCAAGATTTTTCCAGGCCCCTCCTGAGGGCACTTAAAAGCCATTTTTATAGCTTTTGTTCTGAAATATACACATTCATTCTTCATTCTGAGAAGTGGCCAGTGTTCTCATGCTGAAGTTGGGAGAAATATCTCAGGCAGGCAGAACAGCTGTTGCAGAACATATAACACATAAAACTAAGCTCTTGTTACTATATAGCACAGAGAACTATACTCAATATTTTGTAATAACCTATAAGGGAAAAGAATCTGAAAAAGAATATATATATGTATATATATGTACGTATAACTGAATCACTTTGCTGTACATGTGAAACCAAGACAACATTGTAAATCAACTATACTTCAATTAAAAAACATTTTCTGATAAAATTTTTTTATTGAAGTTTTTAGGGACTTCCCTGGTAGTCCAGTGGTAAAGAATCTGCCTTACAATGCAGGGGATGCAGGTTCGATCCCTGGTCAGGGAACGAAGATCTCACATACTGCGGGGCAACTAAGCCCGTGCACCACAACTACTGAGCTTGCGCGCTTCAACTAGAGAGCCCGCATGCCGCAAGCTACAGAGCCCACGCGCCCTGGAGCCTGAGCACCACAACTGGAGAGAGAAAACCCGCAGGCCACAACTAGAGAGAAGCCCACGCACCACAATGAAAGATCCCGCATGCCTCAATGAAGATCGCGCATGCCACAACTAAGACCCAACGCAGCCAAAAATAAATAAATAATAAATCTTTAAAAAAAATTTTTTTTAACTAAGATCTTGTTTTATCTCACAATTGTATAGGACATGATCATAACCTTGTAAGCAGGTCCTATGTGCATTGGGTGCCCAAGAAGGAATAGAGTATTTACACATTTGTAAGTTATATTTGTTAAGCCAATGTGTACTTAGCTATTTAGAACATTTAATCCCGGGTCTCCATGTACCCTACTTAATTTTTTACCTTTGAACTCAGTTTGGGGGAGAAAAACCCAAAATTTATATATGAGAACAATGGCAATGACATATCTATTACAAGCTGTGAACATGATGTGTTCTTCCCAACTATGCAGTATTAAGCTGTAATGATGAAAAAAAACTGAAGACCATTTCAAAATTACGAAAAGTTTTAAAGCCAACTGGAGATCAAGAGACATAAATTTAGAGCAGAGATCAGATGGACCTTTGGAGGAATATGTGTGACAGAGAAAAGGAGAGATTCAATCTCCTTTTTAAGTCAGCATGCAGAAAAGAAAAAGATTTATTCTTCTAACCTCATAATTACCAAGATATAATGTAACTGATTTCTTTCAAGATCTTTTGCTAAATACTAAAGATTTTTTAAAGTACATGTTTCTAGATTGTGAACTAAATTAAAGATATTATCTTGGACACAAGCCAAGGCAGGATGAAGTGCTGGCAAGCAGTGGGCAGGTGGGGAGCACAGTCTTCCAAGGATAAGAATAGGACTGTCCTGATGCCCAGGGATGCCCCTCCCACAGGGATGGCCACTCCATGGCTGAGCACAGGCTCAGCCCTAATGGATTCACAAAACAGAAAGATACTCCAGATGCTTCCATTCATGTGGAAGAAGCTCTATTTCCATGACACTTCTGGCCTTGGTCCACCTCCTGCTCACTCTTCCCCTGGGAGTCACTCAGTTGAGTAGTGAATTTGGTGGCAGGAATTTGACATGCATTACCCTGCCTCTTTCTCTCAGAAGTGGGCCAGGCCGTAGGGAGCCCGTGACTTACTGAGCTCCTCCGGAGACCCTCCCCCGGGCAGGGTCCGGTTTAGCCTGAGACTGGAAAGTTAAGTCTGCCCCATGCAGGGATGTAGCTGTCTCATGGAAGTCTCACACTAACATGGACTCCAACTTAGCCTTTACCAGTATCATGAAGGTGATAATATATTTTGGTCTTCCATCTATTGATTCTTTGGTCTTATTTCTCAGTTTGTTCAGAACTCAAGCAAGTAAGAGGTGCTATTTGTTATGCCCTCTTAAAGCCATATATCACAGCTATCTCACGTTGTGACCTCGAAAAGACTTAGAGGAAGATACAATTTTTGTTCATCTTACAGATGAAAAATTGAGGATCAGAAGGATTAAGGGACCCAAAGTCAAGCACTGCTTACTTGTTTAGTGAGTTTTATCACTGTTAGCCCTCTGATGGGAATGTGATTCTGCAGAAGGGACAGAACTGAGGTCTGATGATGGTAACAACTAGAGTCTTATAACCGATGATTACAGAAGGATATGTTTGGCTTCACAAAGGTTACCATGGAATTTGCCTCTCCTTGAGCACTTCAATCTTCTCTGTATTATCTTCTCTGCAGTGCCTAATCTCTTGACAGCCTGCTGAGTTGGACCATTATGCACTTTTTAGAAGTAAACATTTATTTGCCTTTCACTCCGTTAGTATTGATTAGCATCTTCTTTGTTTCCTTTTGGAGGTTCTGAGGGAAAACCTGTTCCATGCCTCACTCCTGGTTTCTGGTAGCTCCCGGCAATCTTTGGCATGTTGTTCCTTGACTTGTAGCTGCATAACTCCAAGTTCTGCCTATTTCTTGACATGAATTTCTCCCCTGTGTCTCAAACCTCCCTCTGCCTTTCTCTTCTAAGGACACTCAACAATGAATCTGGGGCCCACCCTAAATCCAGGATAATCTCATCTTGAGAACCTTAAATTAATTACATCTGCAAAGACCCCTTTTCCAAAGAAAGTCATATTTTTAGAATCTAGGGGTTAGGACATGGGCGTATCTTTTGGGAAGGCCATCATTCTATCTATTACAAGAAGGGAGTTCAGAAACAAAGGCAAGAAATGAGAGGAGAAGGAATGATACTTCACCAATGACAGAACTTCTCCATTTAGTGCAAAATACACAATGGTACTTGGTCAGAAGTCCCCAGGAACCTGGCAGAGAAACACGTTCTCATGCAGCATAAGGTACTCCAAACAAATAAAAGATCAAGTGCCCTAAAAACTACCCACAAGTCGGATCAGCCTTGAGTGGGGCAAAGGCATTGGCCGGGGTCCCATCCAAGGTCCACTCTTATGGAGTCAAATGGCCTTAGGCAAATCTTTTCTCTTTGCGTCTGGAAGTCTCCATTTATAAAGGAAGGTAATTGGACTAGAACACTTTTAAAACCCCATCTATGCAAATATTCCATTATTCTATACATTCAAAGGCCACAGATGTACTTAAACAGATGATTATATGAAAAACATATTTTGGTAGAAGATGCAACTGTTTATCCAGTGAACCATTTACAAAGCAATGTTTTTCCTAGAGCGATCAAAGCAACATGATCCAGAAACATCAAAACAGCACATATTCTGAGAAATGGTTCTGTTTATACCATTCTGATCACACTGGTCATTAGAGTTTACAAATTATGTTTCGAGCTACATTAAACTGTCAGCCTTCACTATAAATCAGGGTGCTTCTCATTAGGATAAACAGAGGCATGGCATGGATGACAGCTCCCTAATTGCCTTGACTAGTTCAAGAGAATAAAGTTGGATCAAATTACTGTGTTATTAATCCTCTTAAATTTTTTATTTGGGAAAATTACTATGAACCACTATGATGATGCTTCACTAGAGTCTGAGAGCAAATCAGTGCTTCACATTAGCAATGTTAGGTTGGTCACATATGGCAGTTAGATGCTTCTGTTGCTGTCATAAATTTGGAGTCACCTGTATTCTTTGAATAAGACTTCCACCAGGGATAAGGAGAGGAGTGTTGATTACACTTAATCTTAAAAACACAAGATTCATTATGGTTCTGACAGGCTCCTCCAAAATCACCATCATCTAAGTGTACAGTGACTAGAACGAGGCATATCGTTGGTATGCAGTTTGAAGACAGCAGTGGTATTTTTGAACTGTGTATACAATAAGTCTAAAACACTTACCTCTGAAATTTAAATCTCAACCTTTTCAGCCTTCTCTCCTGCTACCCCGCTTCCTTCTCTCCTCAAGCTTTAGTTCCTCTGAAAAATCCACCATTTCCAGAAAAAAAGACTCCATCTGCCCCAGTGCTCTTTGTTATGCTGACCCCTTAGTCTGCCTTTGTTCACCTTGTCTCATGATTAGGCCTATACATATCTTTCTCCTCTACTGGATTATAAGCTATCTGCAGGCAGGAACCGTTAATCTGTTTCATCTCTCTCTTCCCCAGTGTGCCATTGCGCTTAGAGCAAAAAGCCCGCCATGGCTTATTGCACATAAACTCTCAATGATATGTGAACTGCATTGTTGAATGTGGGTAATACATACCCACAAGCTTACTGTGAGTATTTATTTATTTATTATTTCTGTCTGCGTTGGGTCTTCGTTGCTGCATGCGGGCTTTCTCTAGTTGTGGCGAGCAGGGGCTACTCTTCCTTGCAGTCGTGGGCTTCTCATTGCGATGGCTTCTCTTGTTGCAGAACATGGGCTCTAGGCATGCAGGCTTCAGTAGTTGTGGCACACGGGCTCAGTAGTTGTGGCTCGCGGGCTCTAGAGTGCAGGCTTAATAATTGTGGTGCACAGGCTTAGTTGCTCCGCAGCATGTGGGATCTTCCCAGACCAGGGCTCGAACCCATGTCCCATGCATTGGCAGGCAGATTCTTAACCACTGTGCCACCAGGGAAGTCCCTTATTGTGAGTATTAAATGACAATTATATCCCTGACATACAATAAATAATAAATGGGGGCTATTAGATAGAATTCTGCCAGAAATTAGTGAGGACTCTCTGTTCCCTATCTAATAGGGTATTATTCAATACAAAGCTAAGCAGATAATACTCTGAAGGCGTTCTGACTTAATCCAGATATTATATCATATGAATTTTTTCATTTAACACTTACTGGCTCCTATATCATGGGAAAGCTACTGTGCCCTTAAAGAGTTCATAGGCACTGGAGGAAGAAGACACAGTAGATGCATGAATGCAAAGCAATGTTAGCAATGTTTTTGTTAGTTTCTTCAAACCAACAGATATTTATCCCAGACGACGTATGCAAAAAGCTGTGCTAACCACCAAACTAAAGCACATTTATTGTTAGTTGTTTGAAGTGTACTTAATATTCATGTAACTGTACACTGAAAAAGTAAGCTTTCCAATTTTTCTTATACTTATCTTTTCTTCTGCTTTCGTTATTGACCAAATCTAGGGTCCTTCGCCTGGGACACAAGTCAGGGGATTCAAGAACTTGATAGGGAAAAAAGTTACAAATTTATTTTCACTAGTATCTAACTGAAATTTAGCATTTCTTCCAGTTATGAATGTAGGTCACAGACCACAGCAGGAGAAGCAGTACCTGTGACTTTGTCACTAATAGAAATCACAGGTATTTTCATGTTACAATTGTTGCAGATATGTTGACATAACTGATATACTCATGGCAACTTTGAAATTAACTGTAGTTATTTGATCTGCTGTTAGGCTTGATATTTAATGCATGAATAAAGTACATGCCTTACTATATCACATTTAAAAAATATATTTTAATGGCTGTATTTCAGTGTGTTTTAAATTTTGTAATCCTACACATTTTATGGAATTTTTTTAAGGAATCCATAGGCTTCATTAAACTGCCAAAAAGATCTGTGTTACCAAAAAAAAAAAAAAAAAAGGTTTAAGGACCTTGATCAATGCCCTGATAGTAGTTATTCTTAGCACACATCTGAGATCTTTCTCTGAGGTAACGTCCAAAGGCAGGGCTGAGCTTTGGGGCGTAACTGCACGTGGACTGTTCTCCTGCTGCGGAGCAGTGATGGGAGCAGGTGTGAAAGCACAGTCTCTGCCTCCACCCACCCCCCTCCCACCGTGTGACTGTCCTGCTCTGATCACCCATGAGAGGAAGTGGACCCATCTGCAAGTGAGTCTGGGCCTGTCTGTGTGTGACTTGGCTTCAGTAACAGAAAATGGAGTTTAAACATAAGCTGCACCATTTGAATCAAAACCAAACCATACACATTGCAGGAAGAAACTGACTCAGCAGACGCAGCTGTAGCCAGAACCACCTGGGAATCCAGGTGAACCATAAGGCAAATGTGAGTCATCAATGAAAATTGGTTAGTTCCCAGAAATAAATGTCGATAAAATATAAAATAACATCATCACGTAAGAGTTGGAAAAAAATCTCTTCTTGCATGAACCTAGAGAGACGGGATTACCATTCCATTTTACAGATGAACACTTCAGAATGAACAAGGGGACTTTACCAAGTCGCACAGCTAGGAAATGAAGCAGCCTGTCAAACATAATTAGGGAAGTGACTCTATAGTACAGTATTTCCACCTCTAGTAACAATATTTCTCATTACAAAGAGCATCTCCTTGCCTAAAGGTAATGAAACACTCTAACCATCAATGAGAGGAGTTTCTTAACCCTTGTGGGGGGGTGGATTTTTAAAATGTGGGTCCAATTGTAAAGGAGGACACTTACCTCTGAGTTCACACACCTGGACACTAGGCTAAACTAGATGACTGCTGAACTTCAGAATTCTGTGCTTTGGGGTTGCTCTGTATCTCCCAGCAAGGTATGAAAAAGCCAAATATAAATTAGTCTAGATCATACTCAGGTGGCCCCTGAAGGCTGGAAGTTCAATTACTTTCCAAAGATCACATACGAAGAGTTTCCAAAGGCAAAACTCAATGACAGGTATAAATGGGTTCCTTTCCCAAGAGGGAAGTGGTAATTTACTTCTGCCTGGTGAGGGCAAGGTCTGCATCCATGAAACAGCAAAGAACGAGGGCATCTGGCTGGTGAAGGAACCAGCTCTTCATAAGAGTTCTACACACTGACTGTTCCCATTCTCATACCACTAGTCTCTTAGTGTGTCTTTGCTCTTTTCACTTCTGAAATAGCTTCCCTCTAATCTGGTACATCTACAGAATGAAAGCATTTTCATTTAAAGTAGTGCTGTCAACAGGATGCCTTCCACAGCCACAGCTTGGTCATGTGCAGTCTGGAACACTCGCAGGAAGAAGCCCCAACAGAAAGCTGATTGGAGTTCCAGACACACAGAGGTCTCCAGGAACACAGACCCAGCCCTTGAAGGACTTTTTGGTGCCTGGAGATTTCTAAAATGATGTTCCAGAGGTGAGGAGGGGCTTCTGTAAATCAGATCTATCAGGGCAGATCTAAGCCCTAAACAGGAATCTGCCTTTCCCATAGTGCCTTTATCAGAATTCTTGCCTCAAAAAGCTTTCACATTGAATCTCACACTTAGATAAAAGATTTCAAAGCAAACATGTTATTACTTGCTGGAAAAAAAAATATATTGATTCCCAGCCACCTCTGACTTAGCAACCATTACACTCATCAAGCCAAACCATCAGCAGTATAATTAAATTCTGGCTTACCTCTAGCCAGGAAAAAAAAAAATAGGGCTACTATAACATTTAGGCCAACAGTGATATCCTCTTCCCAGAACTTTAATTTCCTCTGTCTATACCTTGTCTCTGCTGGACACTAGGAAGGCCCAGAGATTATCTCTGCTAGATAAGTATGTGCCCTGAGAATTGGTATCTATTTGAAAATCTTAATGACTTTCAAATAGATGAAAACCAACATTATCAGCTCTCAGTACCAAGTGCTTTTTTGCTTCTCTTAGATTGAGTGTAAAGCACAGTCAACAATGAGAAAGGAAACTGAAACAGATCATTTTTTTCATCCATTCTGAAATGAAATGCGGACCATGTTTATCTCAGGGGTTGGAAAGGGTGTGAAAATTAAGGGTGAAACCCTGGACAGAGGTCATGTGAGGAACTACTGCAGTGTAAGTAATAGGACCTATGAAAGTAGTCGGAATCTTTTAAGTATTTAGTACCTATTAAATGCCCCTCACTGACACTTCTTTCTGTAAAAGGTAATGCATATGGTTGTTCTGTCATCCACTTTCAGTGAGGGGCACTGCAAGGAAATTCCTGTGGGTTTAATGTGGGAACATTGAGCATTCACGAGAGAAATTTCTCTCAAGCCTTGGACCTAAGAAAAACTGTTTTCTCCTTAATAACTAGGTTTTTTTGTTTATTTTTCATTTAGGCATTTTGAATCTTGTAACCAATTGCTTTCCATCTTTGTTCTGGCCACAGGCAAGCCTAGTGCCAAATGTGCGGTCCACCTTCAGCAAGTGAACAAAACCATGGGACATGCATTTGTTGTGTCCTAATCCTGCTCAGCCTTAATCTATATTCCCAAACCTAATTCTCCTATTGTCTTGATTTTATCACCCATTTCTTTTTATCCAATTGTATTATTAAAATAAAAATCTATTAAATCACCTCAAACCTTTTTAGAATGAACCTGTTTTTACAAGTTTGTTCTGTTAATGTTATTAATGTTAATGAGTGGCTGCTATAGTTTGGGGGCCTGAGGTAGAAGAGACCTCTTTCTTAAAATGAAGGACAAAGCCAACATCATCCTTAGTCTGGAAAGAATTTTATGGCCAAGTCAGACCTTATGTTAAAGTCCTCTATGATCTCTGCAACAGCATAATTTCACTTAAGAACTAAGGGATCCAAAAAAAATCTCTGATTTGGGTCCTGTGAACCACAGAGTAAGTGGTTTGCCAATAAATTTGCCTGTTCCTCTGTAGGTCCACCTCTAGGAACTAGCTCATCATTCTCTCTCCCATATTGATCTCACTTGCTTCCTTCCCTTAAGAATATAAATGTATTCAAGTCTTGCTCATGAACAAAAGAATCCTCCTTTGATCCTACATAACCTTCTAGCTACTGTCCATTAGCTTTACTTTCAAAGTCAAATTTCTAGAAAGACTTTTGTGACCCTTACTTTTTCCCTCTCATTCACTCAGCCCATGGAAATCTCACTTCTACCCCCATCATTCCTCCAAAATTTCTTTGCCGAAGATAACCAGTGGATAACTAGTACTCAATTCCAGCAATCGAGTTTCGACATTCATCTTACTCAACCTTACTTAATACATACATTCAGTTTACATACTTATGACTTACCTAATCTGAAACATTTGACACTGTGAACTGTTTTCTCTTTCTTGAAGCACTTTACTTCCTTAGATTCTGAGATACCACTCTTTCTGCGACATCTTTCCATCTTTCCTTGCGTGTTCCTTTTCCTTAACCTGAACTTAAAATGTTGGTGCCCCTTGGGGATTTATCCAGGGTCCTTTTCTTTCATCCATATCCTTGACTTCAACTACCCTGTTTTCCAAGCCCATATCACTTCTGGCTTAAACTCCAATCACTTGGCCAAATTTCTACCAGTTATTCCCTTGGATCTATTTGAAAACTCTTAATGATTATAATTAAATCTAAAAGTACCTCACATCTTAATGATCTTAATAAAACACAGGAGCCTCAAACTCAGCAAGTATAAAACTGAACTCATCATCTGTTGTCTAAATCTGCTCTTGCCTCCTGCTTCCCTATCTTAATGAGGATACCAATATTCACCCAATTATCTCTTCCGTGTCTTGCAGTACGTTTCTCATTAGCTACACTCCAAGATTACAGTGGACAAACACTAATTCCTCTCTGTTTCCTTCCCCATTTTCCTGACACAGAAGTCATTGAATATATGCCTTGAAATGAATAGAGGTAAAGCTGCCTGATCTTCGGACTGTACAGTCAATCAGGCAGAGAGTGAGGGAGGGGGAAAAACTCTCTCGACCTTGTTTTGGGGATGTGAGGCTACTCCCTTTCCAGAGGCAAAGCATAGGTAGGACACTGAATGCTGTCCTCTTCCCATTTCCATTGGCTTCATAATTAGTGGAAATTCCTTTCAGCGGGTGACAATATGACCCTTTCCAGAGGGTCATTTGTCTCAATTTGGGGTGTTGAAATTTTTTATCTTTTTAGTATCTTCTGGATACTTCAGTAAGAAATTTTGTACAGCAGATTGCCTTAGGAGGTGCTAGGCAGATACCATGTAATGTGGGTGTCCTCTATCATCATTTCAATAACTTCTGTAAGCACCATGAAAGTGAAGACAATGTGAACTGGAGTCATGAAGAAAAAAAACAGTCAACTGAAACAGGCCCACAGAAGACCCAGATACTGGAATTAGAAGATAGGGACTTTAGAATAACTATGGTAAATCTGTCAAAGGAGCTACAAGAAAAAGTGGGTATAACAGGTGAAAAGATAAGAAAATTCACAGAGATATGGAAATTAACAAAGAACCAAAAACAAATCCTGAAACTGAAAAAGAAGATATCTGAAATTTTAAAATTCACTGGATGTGATTAACAGCAAATTGGACAATGCAGGGAAAAGACAATGAATGTGAAGGTGGATCAAGAGAAATTATCAAAATGGAAGAAAGATACAAAGAAAAAGATTTAGAAAACCATGATCATTGCCTCAATGACTCATGGGACAATACCAAGCACTCTAAAATATGGATAATTGGGGTCCTAGAAGAAGAAGATAAAGAACGGGGTACGAAAAGTATATATGCTGGGAGTCCCAAACCCTTCAGAAGAAATATCAAGAAAACTATATTTAGGCATATCATAGTCAACCTAAGAAAGATCCCAATAACAAAAACAGAAAAATTTGAACAAAATAACAACATAGCATTGGATAATAACCTAAAGTATGAAATAAATATCCATGCTGGTATGTATAAATGACTGAATAAATAAATAAATGGTGGGGAAAGGATAAGCCTCCCTACAGAAGAATTCCAAATAAATTATCCAGATACCCCTCCCTCAAGGAGGTGGAGCTTAACTCCCTACACCTTGGAAAAGGTAGAAAAGTAAATTTACAAAGAAGAAACTTGACAAACACTACCTCGGCCAGGTGACCAAGGTTAACATCATCACTGATGAGTCATGTTGACTGTTCATACCCCTGAGATCATGTGATGAGACTGGCACTTCACCTCTGTAGTCTTCCTCCAAAAAGCCATAATCCCACTCTAACCATGAGAAAAACATGAGACAAAACTAAATTGAGATAAATTCTATAAAATACACGACTAATACCCCTTGAAACTGTCATGTTGAATAAAAAAACATAGGAAGTCTGAGAAACTGTTACAGAATGGAGGAGGGTAAGGAGACATTATGACTAACCGTAATGTGGTATCCTAGGTGGGATCTTGGAACAGAAAGGGGATATTAGGTGAAAACTAGTGAAATCTTTATCAAGTGTGGAGTATAGATAATAATAATATCCCAATGTTTGTCCTTTAGTTGTGACAAATGTACACTAGTAATATAAGATGTTAACAATGTAAGAAACTAGGTGAGGAAATATATGAATTCTAAACTATCTTTAAAACTTTTATATAAATCTAAACCTATTTTTAAATAAAAAATTTATTTAAATTTAAAAAGGGCAAAAACATAAGCAGAGTCTCAATGACTTATGGGATAGCATCAAGCACTCTACTACGTGAATAACTGTTGTTCCAAAACAAAAGAATAGAGAATGGATTTGGAAAAGTATTTGAAAAACTACATACTGAGAACTCTCCAGAACTCCAAATAGGAACTATCACAAGAAAATTACATCTAGGCACGCTATCACCAAACTACTGAAAACCAAAGAAAATCCTAAAAGCAACCACAGTAAAAATGACATTACATATAGGGTAACAAAGATAAAAATGACGACTGACTTGACAGAAATATTGCAAGTAAGAGACAACACAAGGAAATCTTTAAAGTACTGAAGAAAAGAAAAAAAAAAACCCTGTCAACCTAGAATTCTATATCCGGCAAAAATGTTCTTTAAAAATGAAGTTAAGGGGCTTCCCTGGTGGCGCAGTGGTTGAGAGTCTGCCTGCTGATGCAGGGGGACACGAGTTCGTGCCCTGGCCTGGGAGGATCCCACATGCCGTGGTGCAGCTAAGCCCGTGAGCCATGGCCGCTGAGCCTGCGCGTCTGGAGCCTGTGCTCCGCAACGGGAGAGGCCACAACAGTGAGAGGCCCGCGTACCACAAAAAAAGAATGAAGTTAAAATAAAAACGCAGGAGAATTTGTAACCAGTGTAAACACATTACATTAAAACCTGCTAGAGGAATTTCTTCAGGCTGAAGGAAAATGACACTAGATGGTATCTCATGAGCTAAAAAGGGAATCACAGAGTAATTAGAAAATATTTCAAACTAAATGATAGTGAAAATACAGCAAGTCCAAATTTGTGGCAAGCAGCTGTTTATGAGGAAATTTTTAACTTAAAATATTTATATTAGAAAAGGAGTTTTCATTTTAATATGTTGGAAAAAGAACAAAATAAACTCAAAGCACATAGCGTAAAAGAAATTAAAAAGGAATGGAAATCAATGAAATGGAAAGCAAACAATATACAACACAATAAACCAAAAGATGATACTTTGAAAAAATTATCAAAATTGATAGTTTTTTCTTTTTTTTTCCTAATCAAGAAAAAAGAGAGAAAACACAAATGATATCAGCAACACCACTACAAATTCCTAGGCACGTTAAAAAGATAATGAAAAAAAATTAAAAAAATACAGAACAAACAAACAAAAAAGATAATGAGAGCCGTAAAAAAAAATGAAATTTTGCCATATGCAACAACATGGATGGACTTGGGAGGGTATTATGTTAAGTGAAATAACTCAGGCAGAGAAAGACAAATACTATATTATATGACTTATAAGTGGAATCTAAAAAATAAAATAAATTAGTGACTATAACAAAAAAGAAACAGACACTGATATAGAGCACAAACAAGTGGGGAGAGGGAAGGGGGAGGGGCATGACAGCAGCAGGGAATTAAGAGGTACAAACTATTATACATAAAATAAATAAGCTACAAGGATATATTGTACAAAAAAGTTCATAAGAGAATATTATGAAAGACTTTATGTCTATAGATTTAATGACTTAGATGATATGGATAAATTCCTTGGAAAATGCAACTTGCTGAAAATAACACGAAAAGAAATTTAAAATATGAATAGTCCTTTATTTATCAAAGAAATGGAATTTGTGGGACTTCCCTGGTGGCGCAGTGGTTAAGAATCTGCCTGCCAATGTAGGGTACATGGGTTCAAGTCCTGGTCTGGGAAGATCCCACATGCCACAGGGCAACTAAGCCCATGCACCATAACTACTGAGCCTGCGCTCTATAGCCCGCGAGCCACAACTACTGAGCCTGCGTGCCACAACTACTGAAGCCCATGCGCCTAGAGCCCGTGCTCCGCAACAAAAGAAGCCACCGCAAGGGAAGCCCACGCACTGCGACAAAGAGTACACCTCGCTCGTCACAACTAGAGAAAGCCCGTGTGCAACAACGAAAACCAAACGCAGTCAAAAATCAAATAAATAAATTTTTTAAAAAAAGAATAAAACTTCATTAAAAAATAAAAAGAAATGGAATTTGTAATTTAAAGCCTTCCAATCAAGAAAAATTCACCCCAAAAACTTCCACCAGTGAATTCTACCAAATATTTAAGGAAGAAATAGTACTAGTACGTCATAAATTCTTCCAGAAAATAGAGGAGGAAGACACCCTGCCCTGCTAGTTTTATGATGTTAACATAACACTGACACCAAAGCCTGACAAGGGCATTACAAGAAAAGAAAATTAGGGATTAATGTAGGGGGCCTGGGTTTGATCCCTGGTCAGGGAACTAGATCCTGCATGCCGCAACTAAAGATCCCTCATGCCACAACTAAGACTGGCGCAGCCAAATAAATAAATATTTTTTTAAAAAATAAGAATTCCATGGGGCTTCCCTGGTGGCGCAGTGGTTGAGAGTCCGCTTGCCGATCCAGGGCACACAGGTTCGAGCCCCGGTCCGGGAAGATCCCACATGCCGCAGAGCGGCTGGGCCCGTGAGCCATGGCCGCTGAGCCTGCGCGTCTGGAGCCTGTGCTCCGCAACGGGAGAGGCCACAGCAGAGAGAGGCCTGCGTACCGCAAAAAAAAAAAAAAAAAAAAAAAAAAAAAAAA
>NW_020837951.1:23456929-23536084 GCF_003676395.1 Aethalodelphis obliquidens
AAAAAAAAAAAAAAAAAAAAAAAAAAAAAAAAGAATTCCATTGTAAAAAAAAAGAAAAGAAAATTACAAGCAATATCCTTCATGAATATAGGTGCAAAAACCTTAACAAAATACTAGTAAAAGGAATCCATATGATTGTCTCATTAGATGTAGAAAAAAGTATTTGACAAATGTAATAGCTGTTCATTAAAAAACAACAGTAACAACAAAAACACTGTCAGCACTCTAGAGAAAGAAAGTAACATCCTGATTTTGATAAAGGGCATCTATGAAACGCTAATAACTAATATTTAATGGTGGAAAGGACTCCAAATGTAGACCTATTCATAAGCTTATCAACTAAGTGTAGGTGAGTTTCCTTCATCAATTGCAAACCTAAGCTTCCACTACAGTATAGGCAGACATTAGGTAATGATATTACCTCTGATCTCTGCTTTATGCTTATCCACCCTACAGATCTTTTATTCTATGAATCAAAAGCAGTGACAACCTGAGCTTTGAGAGTATCAACACAGGCCCCTAGCTATTGATGTATACCTGCATCAATAGCTATTGATGGTACCTGCATCTTAGTACCACCTATAATGTCAGGGCCTAGGGATACAGCCTTAGACATGATGAGAGGTAGGTGTGTGCTTTGGAAACAGAATAGAGCTCCATTTGGTTCCAGGGTGACGTCACCAAGATAGAAGCATGGGAGACCTGAGCCTCTGTCTCCCAACAAAGATCAACAATTAGCTATCTATGAACACAAATAGCTCTGGGAGAGGTCAGGAGTCTACTTAAGAAACTTCAGTAACAAAGTGGAACAAAAATAGCCAAACAAAAGGGAAGAAAGAGCAGCTTCATCTTGTCTGCATTGTCTCTTCCCCAGGCTTGCACCGCTCGGCACCAAGGGAACTTCCCAGCTAGACAGAGCCCCTCTCACTGGGAAAGAGATATCACAATGAACTACCAATTTCCCCACCCTTTCAGGGCACTACGTGAAGGACCCATTTGGTTTTCAGCCCAAGCTGAGATGTACAGAGACAGGAACAAGGAAGAAAAGCAGGGGCTACCAGGCAGTGGGAGTGACCGCAGTTCCCAGTGACCTGCTCTGCAGATGACCCAAGCAGCCTTCCTTACTGAAGAAACCAACAGGCACCAAGGACCCCTGTAGATTTCGCCCTACATGTTTCTACATCACAGATTGTCTGAGTCCCTCCCCAATCCCTCTCCCACACTTTCTCCTTTAACCTCCCCACCCCTGCCAGAGCCCAGGATGTGCACGGGCATCCGGCCCCTGCCTCTGTGGCTATGGAGTGCAAGATGCCAGCCTATACCCCCAAGGATGACCAACCTCCTGATGCAGGCAAATTTGGGCAGTGGGTGACAAGGGCCAAAGCTTTTCCATCAGCCTGAGGGTTTTGGTCTTAGGAATCCTTATCATTCCCAAGGTAAAGATGGATGGGGGAAAAGGGAAAGTATCAAAACAAGACACAAATACACATTTTAGAAGGAGGCCTTAAAAAGAGAGTTACACACACACACACACACACACACACACACACACACACTCCTAATCTTTGCTTTTCCAGAGCATAACACTCCTACTTCTCTTGCACTGAAGCCACATGCACATCAACATAATATAACAAACACTTCTAATTCCAAGACCTAGAGTGAAACTAACAGGAAGGCACATAGTGCAGCTGACACAGGCTGGGGGAAGACAAATAGAGAGCCATTAAGAACTGTGCTTTAATTCGTGCAAATGTAATTAGGTTTGGAGAGTCATCATTTTATTGAGCAATCAAGAATCCATAACTAAACTTTATTCTGCAGAGTTTAATTCTCAAATATGTACTGTCCTTAGAATATTTAGCTCCCATAACAAGGAAAGAGTTTTGGGGATAATTCTCACCTCACATAAATGAAAACCCAACTTAACTAACATGGTTAAATTATTCTTTATGAAATATATCACTCTTCCCTGGCTTTCAAAAGTAAGGATCCCTAAGTTTGTTGATCTTGTTCAGAAAACATAATACCACAAGCTTCTTGGTTTGAACATTTCATATTCATATTAACATGACTATCATATTTATAGAATCATAACTTGACATTTACACCAAGATGTTACTGATTTGCAGATACTTAAGGTAATTAGATTCACTAGTTATTTTTTAAATACTAAGGAAATGGCCAAAGAAAAATACTTATAGATTTTAAATTATTTATGACCCCCAAACTTTTCAAATTCGTATTTTAAAAAAAAGATTACGTTTATTTACCTCCTAGACACTTTTATCACAACCCCCTATTCTGCCCTGACTGTCCAAAAAATAAAGACTTTATCTACATGGAACTGCCAAGTTATGCCAACTAAAATGAAGAGCCTGGTTTTTGCTCTGTAGATTGGCCTGTTTCACAGATTGCTGAGCTCTTGTTCATGGGAGCAATCCCCTACCAGGAGGGTTGTCTGGGGGGAGGAAGTGTAAAAGGACGAGACCCTCACTTCCTGCATTATACACAGCCCTGTGCTGTGTTTGTGTGTTGTGAACACTGCTACTCAAAGTGTGGTCTCCAGACCAGCGGCATCATTATCATCTCCTAGGAAGCTTGTTGGGAATGTAGACTCTCCAATCCCACCCCAGATCCACAGAATCAGGATTTGCCTTTTAATGCTATTCCCAGGGGACAGTGTGAGTCTCTGAGGAAATAAGGCTTTATTGTTGGTGTCATCAACTTTAAATAACTGGATACCTCTGTCTTGGAAGACAAGGAAAGCACTGGAAGGATAGAGAACTTTCAAATTCTTTCTAGACCAACTTCTTTAGTACTTCCCTGTATGACTCACAGCCACACTTCAGCAGATCTTAATGCTTTTCAAAAGTTGGAGGCTTTGGACATGATTTCAACAAAGGTGGCTAAAACAAGTCAAGTATCCAAGAAGGTCTGGCAGTGCTTGGCGAGTCTTCATGTGTTTTGCCTGTTTGTTTGTTTGTTTCGATTTGTTTGCTTTTTGTTCCTTGTTTTGTTTTGCTTTGCTACCTTAGTGAACCGTCCTCCCAGGGTCATCTGAAAACAGAGTTTCTGATTCCTCAAGGGCTGAAAAGCAGAGTTTCTGATTCCTCAAGGGGGCAGACGTTTACCACGATCCTGTAGCATGAAGGGTCTTGAAGGGCACCTCAGCCATAGGCTCAGCAGTGCAAACAAAAATATCTGAAGACTATCAATTATTCAATCTAGTTTTAATACTGGAATTGGCTTGGCTAATTTTTTTAGGAAGTGACTTAAGCAGTTGTAAGATGACTAGCCCAGACATTAAAAAACAAAGTGTTTTTATGCTAAATTAATTTCAGGGGCTAAGAATCAGGCTTGGATTTTGGCCCCATGTAGGATCTCTGAATTCCTTAGATTCATTTAGACTCTTGTCCCCTTGCTATGTGCTTCAGACAGTATCTCATCGAACCTTCCCCTAGCATAACACTTAGCACACTTTCTCATAATTACTTTTTCCTCATAGACTGTGGCCTCCGTGAACACAGGAACTATGACATATTCATATTTGTATCACAGGGACCAAGAATAATACCCAGGCACAGAGTAGGTACCTTATAACTATGAGTTGAACGAATGAATAAATGAACATAATTGACAGAGAAATGGTGGTACTGAAAGCAAGATAAGCAGTCTAAACAACTTACTTTCTAAGTATGAAATACTTATAAAAATAGATGGAGTATAACATCTTTAATTTAGAGCCCATTCATTCAGAATTTGTAAAATATATCTTTTGATTAGCCTATATTTTACGCTCTTGTGCTATCTGTGAAGAAGAAGAACAAGCAAGATGGGACAGATTTTATTGATTTGGCAGAATTTAGGAAGCATTCACTTATACGCTATTGATTAGTTAAATTATCACTTATGTTTAAACAGTAGGTCAAATACTATGAAGTTCTATGCACAAAAACAGAACTTTGACTAGTAAAGTTCCTTCCTCTAATGAGAAGAAATAAAATTTCATTTCTTTCAAAACAACAAAATTCTAATTAAGCCTCCCCATAACTGAGATTGTTCTTCCTCTGAGCAGTCAAATGTGGGGAATGTTTATTGTAAGTCGTAAGAAAAACAACATTTTCAACGTGAAGCAAACCAACACTTTGGTTCCTTGTGGAATTGAAGCTTCTCCTTTGCAAGTTCATAACAATTGTCAACGTCTGTTTCATATTTTGGAGCCTTGAGCTCCAATAACCTGAATATGTAGACAAAGAAAAGTTGTCAGTTTCCGTACCAGTAATGTGAAGTGTGTTTTTGTTAGACTTCAAACACTTCTATCCTTTGTGAGTTAGGATCCCAGCTGAAAATAGACGGCACACTCAAACTGGATAACTGAGGAGAGCTTAATAAAGGGACTGCTTTACAAAGACATGGTCAGAGTGAAGAAAAACCAAAGGGGATGGTGAAGCACCAGAGGCTAACAAAGTGGGGAGGCCAGCCACTGACACACCTTGTCCTGAAGGAGCAAAGGCAGGGGTCGGGGTAGTGGGGCAGTGATTCTCATCACCGGGAGAGAACTAGAGCTATAGCTGTGGGTCAAGGCTGCAGGCAGGGGCTGTGGCCTTCACAGAAGGAACGCAGCCACTGCCAACCCACTCCCCTGCAAGAAAGGAGGTGATACAATAAATGTTCTGACCTCACTTTCTTTCCACCCTTGGGTCTCCTGCTGGCGCCTCCCCTTGATCTAACCCAACAGGAAGCCAAAGGGCAAGAGAGCCTAGTTGATGCAGACACAGGGGCCAGCCTCCTTGGGCACAGAGAGAGCAGTGGGGGAAGGGGAGAGAGCGGATTTGATGGGTGAGACAGAGACTGTCCACTATGCATACCCTTTCCAAAACTCTTCCACTGCAAATAATCTTATTCATGAACTTATTTTGCCATACACATTCCTAAGAATTGATTGAAAAAAGATATGTATAACAACGAATTTTCCAATAACAATGACATCTGGCAGTTCCTAACATTATTTTCATAGGAGCACAAGATTCATTGATTCATTCACTCAAAGATACGGTAAAGGCAAGTTTTCTCTCTATCTCCCTGAAACCTGCTGAAATGAACTAAAAGAATGAAAAACTGGAAAGAAATATTGATCTACTATGAAACTAGCAAAGAGCTAAGATTCTCAAATCACAGACTATAAGAATTATCTGCCAAAAAGAGTATAAGTTTTATTAAATCAATGGACAACCCTAAAAGGTGATCTATACCTCTACACATCTCAGTAGGTTTTCAAATTTCTCTATAAGTAAGGAGAAAGTTCAGAGAGGCCCAGGGTTGCAATGGTGGGGCGTGGCATGGGCAAGTGACATGGGGGACATGGGGAACATCTGTGTGGAGGGGCTGGTTCCTCACCAGAGTGGTGCAAGAAGTGACACGGAGTCTTCTATCTTCATTATCTATGAAAGCTTGAAAACTTAAACACTAAACATAGATAACTAGCCTGGAGGCAAGAGATGTAGGAAAGAGAAGAGAATAACAATTACCTTTGCAGATGAATTGCCCCCTCCCCTTTGTTTGGGATGCTAAACAGAGTCAACCACGTAGTGGCACCAAGTAGCTGT
The DNA here is from genome assembly GCF_003676395.1 of Aethalodelphis obliquidens. Lineage (NCBI taxonomy): Eukaryota > Metazoa > Chordata > Mammalia > Artiodactyla > Delphinidae > Aethalodelphis > Aethalodelphis obliquidens. The sequence goes on from NW_020837951.1 coordinate 23,462,539, forward strand.
CTGTCTCCCCACCCCAACCCACATACACACACACACATACACACACACACACACACACACAAAGTGAGCTGGGATGTCTGACCTGTCCGAGTGATCTGCTCACTCATCACGAGGTATTTTTAGAGCAGAAAACATTGTAGAGTTGTAAGAAATTTTTATGAGACAAAATATCTAATCAGAAGTCACTGTCCTCCCCAAACACTGCCCTTATCCTTGACACTTACTCTTGAGCAAATAGCAGTTTTGGCTAGAATTACCTCCATTTGGAAATGAGTAATAAATGCAAAGTTGTCAACATGCACGGATTCTATATACTTAACTATTATTTTTAAAAAGGAGAGGAGAGATTTACAAGCAAAAGGCAGATAAATATATTTCAGAAAAATGACACAAGAAATCAATGAATTTTTCAGATAAACTCTTCTCCACATGTTCAAAGAAATTAAGGAAAATATAAACCCTTTAAAAAATCAGTGCAAAATGAACTGGCAGAGTTAGAAAATAAATTGAAGATTTGTTTTCAACAAAACTAAATAACAACAAAACCATTACAGAAGTGAAAGCTACATTAGAATGAGCAAGGACTAAACAAATACTGCCAAGAAACAGCTACCTAGGGGACAGATTTTAAAATGTAACAAGAGCTCATGGAAAAGTCAGGAAAAAATGAAAACAATTCAAAATAGTTATGGTGGGGGAGTGAGTAATAGGTGTACCTGTAGCAGATAACAAAAAAAAAATAAAATTCTTAATTGAAGGCCAGGAAGAAAATACCTTTATAAAAAATAAAGGAAAATATGAATCTTCAGTTCAAAGGAACATACCATTTTCCAGGAAAAACTGACACAATGACTTACAGTGAGAAATATCACAAAAAAGTTGCTAAACTTTGATGTTTAAAAATATTCTATCAGCATCAAGGCAAAAAAAATTGCCAGAGGAATTAATCAGGCTAGCTTCAGACCAGAGCAACAGTCAAGGCTGGAACACGATGGAACAATGTCTTATAGAATTGTAGGGGGGTGGTGGGGGACATAAGTCTATAATTTTATACACATTCAATTTGTTTGTTCATAAAAGCAACAGAAAGGTATTCAGAATATAACATCCTTGGGCTCCACTTGAAAACAAAACCTTCAAACTGAACACTAAATCAACACAAAATGCTCAGGAAAGAGGGGGCCATTGGTGAAAGGGCTGGTGGTGACCTGGACTCCCTTTAGATCCAAGATGAAAACTAAGCCCACAAAGCATATTCCTGCCTCAGGACCTTTGCAACTGCTCTTCTTCTGCAATGGGTCACCCTCTCAGTTTGTTCAAGTCTCTATCCAAACTCTCAAACTCACCAACTCAGAAACGTGTTTCCTGACTACTCTATCAAAAGTATCCCTCCCTTGGGGGTGGGAAGGGATGGATTGGGAGTTGGGGGTTAGCAAATGCAAACTATTATATATAGAATGGATAAACAACAAGGTCCTGCTGTATAGCACAGGGAACTATATTCAGTGTCCTGTGATAAAACATAATGGAAAAGAATATTGAAAAGAATATATATATATATATATGTATAACTGAGTCACTTTGCTGTACAGCAGCAATTAACACAACAGTATAAATCAACTATACTTCATTTTTTTAAAAAAGTAACCCTCTCTCATCACCCTCCAGTGTCCTACTGGGTTTTACTTTTATTCTTAACATTTATCACTTCCTGACATTAACATATATATATAAAATATGTTCTCCACTATTAAATAGAAGCTCTGTGAGGACAGGACTTGTTTCAGATTTGTTCACTGCTGTAATCTCAGTGCTTAGAACAGTGCCTAGTACATAAAGGGCACTCGATTGAATGAACTGTGAGAATTATGTTTACAGTTCAAAACTGCAAATGTTAAAAACTTTGAAAATGTAAAACTCACAATATAACTGCAACAAATGGTAAATGGAAGGCTAAGTGATGCTCTCTCATTTCCTCAGCTGTCAGAATTAAGGAGTCAATCAAGTCTAAATTGGACACACTCTACAATTTAAAGAGTTCCCATGCTATGTTCTCTTTGCTTTTTGGCTCCCAGCCTGTTCTAGAGAAGCGTCTGGCAAAGCCTTTAGGTGTGGTATCAAGTTAGTAACTGCATGTACTACAGTTCATGCTCACAAACATACGCTCTCACTCAACCCAACAAGGAGGGTAGCCAACTACAATCACCTAGGACCCTCTTGGCTTGTGATCTAGATTTTCTTTCTCATTTTAAGTAAGATGCTCTTGTTTTATTAAAATCAAACATTCTCAGGAATAAATGACTGTGTTTTTATTTTAACTCAGTGTCATTTTAAATTAGTGATGTTGGCTTATTCAAAATGATCAGATATTGGCACACACAGTCTGGCTTTTTAAATTGATAATCTCACGCCTGGCTATGACACATTCATTTTAAATACCTGCAGAAGGAAAGGTGCAGAAAGCTCTTTGGTGGCTCCATGCACTTAGCCATCTCTGAACCACCATCCCCTCACTGCCAAAACTCCAGCCACACCTCCCTTCCTCCAGTTCTTCCAACTCTCCTGCCTCAGGGCTTTAGCACATGCTGCAGTCTCAGCCCAGAGTGCTTCTTCCCTCTACTTCTTACCTAGCCAACTCCTACTCATCCTTTAGATGTCACATTAGAACTCAGTTCCTCAGCGGGGCTTTGCTGACCCCTTAATCTAACCTATATCCCTTTTCTGTCATTTTCTCTATGTTTTTTCCTTCCATGGCATTTATTGCACTATGTATTTATAGATTCACTTGTGTTTACTGGTTTAACATCTATCCCTTCATTAGACTACAAACTCCAGGTGATGAGACTCATGACTGTTTTCTTGACCAGTGCTAACCTCCACAAACACTTGTTGGTTACATGAAAAAATAAAAGAAGGAAGTGAATTTTATTCCCCTTTTTAATTTTTTCATAAACATAAATTGGACAGAGTAAGTAAGGAGAATTGAGTCCCTAACCCACGCACATTTAAGGAGTGTCCTATCTAGGATGAGATTTGGGGAGGGTTTAGATTGAGGGGAAGAACAGGATGTGGCATATGGGAAATTTCAAGGTAGGACAGGAAAAGGTGCTATTCTGAAAGGGGATATAAAGAGTTAAAAGGCTAACTATATTAATGAAGCAAAGGGAGTGGGACAGAGAATAGATAGACAGTTGGAAACTCAGGAGGTTAAATGGAAGGTGAGGAAGGCTTTGGAATGTCACACGGGAATGGGAAAGCCAGGGCCAGGTCCGTTAGGGGAGAAGGAGGCTGGCTGAGGAACCAACTGGGATCCTGTGGAGGGAGCAGAAGGGTGTGATGGGAAAGGCCTTTGTTCACAAGGAGTTCCAGGTGGGAGACGGGCACACCTGAAATAAAAGCTTAGCAGGGGATGGAGAGGAAAGGTCTGAGGAAGTAAACGTACAAATACTATACACTGTTACACAATTATTGAACTCTCACACTCTAAGTCTGGCAGATAGGTTATACATTAGAGTATTAATATTAATGTGAGACCGTAAAGATGGAAATTACTGCCCCAGCAAACAACCAGGGTACCCTTTAACCTTACACAGTGGGATAACTAGACCTACATTCAATCTCTTATAACAGACAGTTTCCACATCAAAATGGCAATGAGGAATGGGAATGGAGTGGGCCAGAGGCAAGTTGGCCAGCTTCTGCTATGTATTCCTCAAGCCTGCTGTGTCTTCTGGTTGAGTCTCTGCACCTACAATGGTATCTTAAGAATTGTGCTAGTCCTGTGCCCTTGGGGCATTGAGTTTCTGCATCAATTGTCTGAGAAAAAGATAGCTTGCTGCCAACCTGAGACCCCATAAAATGTCAATGGGAAATGCTGGAGACCATAGTAATAATAATAGATAATAGATACTATTTATAGACTATTGATGCTAGTTATTGAGTTTAGTTTGTGCTAGGTTGTCCCAAAAACCTTGCATGTATCAACTGGTTTAATCTTCACAAAAATCACATGAAAGAGCTGTTATTATTACTATTTCTGTTTCCAGAAATGAGGTCCAGACAGACTGACGTTATGCAGCAAAGTGTAGAAGGACTCAAACCCAGCAAACTTGACTCCGGAACCTTAATCATTAGCTCCTTAAATTTGTACATACCTTACAATTTACAAATCTCTTTAGAAGAGATAGATTATCTGATCCTCTCAACATTTAAAAATGAGTAAGGGGGCTTCCCTGGTGGCACAGTGGTTGAGAATCTGCCTGCCAATGCAGGGGACACGGGGTCGAGCCCTGGTCTGGGAAGATCCCACATGCCGCTGAGCAACTAGGCCCGTGAGCCGCAACTACTGAGCCTATGCATCTGGAGCTTGTGCTCCGCAACAAGAGAGGCCGCAACAGTGAGAGGCACGCGCACGGCGATGAAGAGTGGCCCCCCGCTCGCCACAACTAGAGAAAGCCCACGCACAGAAACGAAGACCCAACACAGCCAAAAATAAAAACAAATAAATAAAATTTTAAAACATTAAAAAAAAATGAGTAAGGAACATCTTTATCTCCATTGTATAAATAGGGAAACTGAGGCTCAGAGACATCAAATTACTGGTGTAGGAAATCAATAGCACTAGGACCAGCCAAGGCAGAGGTTGAAAGCTACAACTTCTCAATGCTAAAATGCCACACCATCTCTCACTTCTGTTTTAGTAGTCTTGTTGGGGAGGATTAAATTGCATCTACACAATCAGATATGGGGGGGGAATAAAAGCTGCGTCTAGGGTTTATGGGGTTGGCATGAAAGTCCTGATACCTGAAAACAGGGCATTATCTCCAGGCTGAAATATGATTTCATACAGCGTCAGTGTCAGGGAGTATCCGTGGGAAGAGAAAGGAGGAGGAGAAGCTGACCAAGTGAGCAGGTATCTAATAGCTGGCTCCCAAAATGACCCCTTCTTGGAGCCTGTCGCCTGTCAGAGTGGCTTTGCTGCGGCAGCAACCTGGGAGAGTGACCAAAAAGCAACGCAGGGATGCAAAGGCAGAGGAGAGGAACACTAGTCCGAACGTGCAAGGGAGCCCTTTATTGTGTCTTTTCTGGTTAACGCCCCTCTTGCCTTCATGCCCTCTCCTCCACCCCTCCCATGCGGTGCCCACCGTACCAAACGTTGTAATTCAACCCCCGGCTGCCAGTCCTAGGGTTCTGTCTCTTTTCTCAATTACCCCAGGAACAAATCAATTATTTGGAGGTCCTCATGGTTTCTAGTAGCCAGGGCATTGCAGCTCTGGCTCATATTACCCACTAACTCATCATCCTTCCATTACACGCTTCACACCCAGCCACATTTGCTTCTGATCCGCAGTGACACCCCCCCACACACTCCTTTTTTTTTTAACTGCAGTCCAATAGCGCTGACATGGTTAGGAATCGGAAGTAATGGCTATTGCGGTCAACTCCCTGAGTAGCGGAAGCTTGAGGCAGGGACGGGGAAGCCTAGAACGTGCCTCTCTCCTTAGCAACATCGTCCCCTCCCGAGGCCCTGCTGGCCAAGGGGCAGCGGCCAAAACCACGCATCCCGGGGCTCCTACCCCTTGGCTCCTGCCACCGCGGCTGCTGCTATGGAAACGCCAGGCGTACACACCGGACTGAAATTAAACACTCATCCGGGACCGGGACCGGGACCGGAGCCGGGGTCAGCCTGCTGCCTCGGTCGCCATAGCAACATACGGAGGGGAAGGCAGCGAACCGAGCGCGCTGCGCGGGATACTCACTCCATCGCGGGGCTCCGGGCGGCCGGGCGCGCTGCTGCGGGGCTCTACGGCGCTGCTCGCTTCTGCCGGAGCCGGGTGCTCTGGTCGCGCCGCGCGCGAGGTGGAGCCGGGAGCGTCTCCCCTCCCCGCCCGAACCCCCTCCTCCCCTTGAGGGTTGAAAGTGAAAGCTCAGGCTCTCTCAGCTCCCAGCCTGCGAATAAAACGGGAAGCAATTGGATAATGTTGTTCGCTGGGCACTAGACAAGCCACTCCACTTAAGTGTTTGGGGAGGGAGCGCGCTGGCAGCTGCGCGCCGGGCGATGTGGCCACCAGCGTGCAGGGCCCCGGCGCCCGAGGCGCCAGGTGCGCTGGCGGCTCCCCTGGGACGGGCGGCGCGGCCCTGAGACGCCGGGGACTGGTGGGAGAGGGAGGTGCGCGGCTGCGGCGGGTGGCACAGCCCACAGGGCGCAGGAAAACGATTGAGTCATTGGCAAGGTTGCAGCTCGGAAGTTCCAAGAGGAAGAAGCATCTGGCCTCTGCAAATAGCAAGTACTGCCCCCAACAGGCTGGGCACAGGTTCGGAAACGCAGCTGAGCCAGCTAAGTGGGCATCCATCTGAGTTTCCCAAGGTAAACTCCAGCTGCGCTGCGGCGCGTTAATGCGGTGTTCCATCACTTTGGCTACCCCACGCCCTTCTTATCACTCCACGTTCTGCGTATTCCCGCCTGCCAGAAAGATACTGCCGAGCGTTACTTTCCCCAATTGGTTCTTTGAAAACAAGACATACTGAATATGGTTTCCCAAATTACCACTGCCCCACCCCACGGTTATAAGCCTCCCTGGGGCATATATTCCCTCCCTACACCCGCTCTGAGAATCCTCTACTCCTAACGGTTTCCCGAGTGGGAACCTGGCTCCCCATCCAGGGGCCCTGCACCTGCTGCAGTGAACAGTAGATGGGACAAGCTTCAGGCTTTCACTGTATCTTACTGCCCGGCCCCTCTGTGAGGAGGTATCTGCTAGGTGCTGAGGATGCAACCCTAAGCATAGGCATCACGGTCCCTGTCTTGGTGGAGCTCACAGCCTAATGCAGAAGGACAAAGCACAGAGAAAGAAAAAAAATAAACATCATCACAGGCTGACGATATTGCTGTAAAAATTAAGTAGTAAAATGCTGTGATGAATGTTTTTAAATTAACTTGTGATGATTACACAACCCTTGAATTTACTATAAAGTATTAAATTGTACATTCTGGGTAAATATAATAATTGTATTTCATTATGGCAGTTAAAAAAATATGGAGAATCAAAGGGAAGAGGACCAGCTAAGGAAAGGTATTCAGGAAAGCCCCCCTGAAGGGACTGGCATGAGAGGGGGAATTGCTAAGACATGCAAGCCACAGGGGAAAGGGCATTCCAACCAGCCATCAGCTTGTCTGGTGGCTCTAGATGGGGAAGAGCTCTACACACTCAAGGGACTGAAAGGAAACCAGCGCAAAGCGTTCTGGGTAGATTCACTCCCTTCCTTTCTCTCTGGAAAGTGAGCCACAAAGTCAAACCCAGTGAAGATTCACAGAGATATTTTGTGGAAAGAGATTATAGATCTTCTCCAGGTTTCCATTCAGAGAATCCAGTGTGAATTTGGAGATCAGAAAACCCTCCCTCAGCCCATGTCCCTCTGCAGCTACCATCCTATCTTTACTCTTCCCCTTCATAGTCAAGCCTCTTTAAAGGATTGCCCATACTCACCATCTCTACACCCTTACCTCCTATTTACTCCTTGCAGCATATATAATTAAGTTCAGCTGTGAGTAATCAAGAGGCTTAACCAGGAAACAGGTTTGTCTTTCTACCTCTTGTAAGTTCAGAGTCCTGGACCAGTTTAGCAGCTCTCAAAGAGCTAAGAGACCCAGACTCCTCCAAAATGTTGCTCTTTTATTTGTGGTGTCCCTTCCTAAAGTCATTTCATGATCCAAGTTAGCTGCTTAGGCTCCAGCCACCGTGTCTACATCCCAACCAGCACAAAGGTGGAAGAAGCAAAGCAGAAGAGGCAAAGGAAGCATACCAGCTGCCTTTTAAGGAAGGCTCCCAGAAGCTGCCTCAGGACACTTTCACTTACATCTCTTTGGCCAGAATTAATTCACATGACCATGTGAATAGTCAAAAGCATAGCACAGCCAAAAGTCAGGGGCTCCATTCCCATGAAAGAAGGGGAAATGGATACTGGGGGGACAACCAGCAATATTTGCCATATTCCTTGATCCTTAGCATTCTAGCTTCTGCCTCCCGGGTACCACTGACCCTGCTCACCATAGAGTCACCAATGCTGAATGCAATGGGCATCTCTCAGTTCTCTTCCTGTGTGACTTATGCCAGCATTTGACATTCCGACCACTCCTTTTTGTATTTTTTACTTTAAGTTGGGTTTACTGAGGCAGAAGTTACAAACAGTAGAATTCATCCTTTGCAGGTGTACAGGTCTGTGAGTTCAGATACATTATACAGTCGTGTAACTACCTAGTAGTTACAATACAGTCACAATACAGAACATTACCATCACCCTAAGCAGTTCCTTTGAGTCTCCTGATAGCAATCCCCTCCTCTCATCTCCAGCCCCTGGCAACCACTGACTTGATTTTTGTCCCCATGGTGTTGCTTTTTTCCAGAATATCATATAAATGGAATCAAACTGTATGTAGCCTTTTGTGTTTGGCTTCTCTCACTTTGCAAACACTTTTGAGTCTCCTCCATGTTGTTGTGTGTATAGGCAGTTCCTTTTCATTGCTGAATTGTATTCCACTGTACAGAGGCGCCACAATTTATTTATCCATTCACCAGTTGATGGATATTTACATTGTTTCCACTTTGTGTCAAATACTAACAGAACTGCTATATACATTTGTGTACAGGTCTTTGTGTGAACATATGTTTTCATTTCTTTTGGGTCAATACTAGGGTCACTCCTGTTTTGAAGCACTTGTTCTATGACACCACACTGCCTCGACTCTAGCTACCCCTTATCTGCTACCTGTCTCTTAAATGTCCGTGTTCTGCTGGGTCTGTCCTCAACTCGCTGCATTTCTCACTGTGCATACCGTCCCTGTGCAATTTCATCTCCTGCTGTGGCTTTATTTACCCACTGACATGGTGCTCACTTCCAAAACTAAATCTCTAGTCCACATCACTCTCAAATTTCAAAACTGAATATCCGAAGGCCACTGTAACATCTTCACAAACACCTCAAACCTAATATGTCCGAAATTCACTCATCATTTTCACCTGTAAATCTCCTCCTAATACCCTGCCTACCTATCCTAACAACAGAGAGGGAAGTGTCCTCACAGAAACCTGGGCATTGTCTTTGATTCCTAACCGTCCTGACTTGCTGTACCCCGTCAGTCAGCAAGATTGATCCAGGCTACCTCCTGAATAGCCACAGAGCCATTCACTTCTCCCTATCCTCATGCTGTAGATAAAAAAGCCTCCCTCCTGGCCTCCTGGCCTCCAGTCCCATCTTGTTCCAACCCATTCAACTGAACAGCCAGAGCAATCTTCCAAGAACACAAATCTAATCATATAATCCCCTTGCCTAAAACCTTTCAATGGGCATCTCTTAACTTTAAGATAAAGGTTAAATTGAATTGTAGGTGCATCTAAGTTCTTTGAAGTTAGTAGATTGACTATTACAATTTTAAAATGCACTAGAGAAACAAGATTTAATATATTTTATAGGGCTGGCTTAGACTTTGTTAAGAGTTACAAATACATCATTTGCTATGTTTAATTTTAGGAAAAAAATAACAGGCTTTAGAGTCAAACAGACTGATTAAAATTCCAGCTTGGTCATTCACTAGCTTTGTGATTTTGAACCTATTACTTAACTTTAGTCTCAGGTTTCTTCACCTATAAAATGAGGACAATAATACTTATCTTTAAAGGTTAGTCTGAAAGTTACATACAATATGTATACATTGCCTAGCACAGTGCCCGGTACTTAGTAGATTCTCAGTAAACAGTAGCTATAGTAAGTTATCATCATCATCATTACATTGTAACTTTCCTCTGAAATCTCATATATTTTAACAGCCATCTTTATGCATCTTCACAATATTCCTTTGAAGAGGTGAAACCAATACAGATATAGATACTCAGATGATCAATTTGTTTATTCTCATTGATTAAATGAGAATGTTACACTAGATAATATATTTATTTATTCATTAAAAATTTACATATATATGCATATATATAATATATATATAGTATAGCTACAAAGTAGCAGGCTATGGCTAGGTGGATCCATTGTTACACATTCTCTAATAGTTTATTCATTTAAGCTGAGCTCACCAGGTACTGTCAACACACCAAATACATATTAACTGACTTGGAAGTCAATAACTTAACAGATCCAAAGTCTTCAGCCTCCTGGTCTAAAAACAGAATGACCAGCTCTGAGAGAGTATCTACCAGGATTTTTATATAGGTATAATTAATAAACTTTAGAACAGGAATTTTTAAACTGGGGATCACGGTGGGCTTTAGAAATCTGCCTGAGATTATAGGCAGAATTATGAATTGGGGAGTGTGTGAGGGATAGAGAGTAGGGTGTCCATAACCTACACTGGGATCTCAGTGTTTCCTAATTCAAAACAAACTCTTAATATGACTACTTTAGATATAATTCTGAGCATATTTGGTTAAACGGTTTTCTGGTTTACTAAAAATAAAAACACACAATTAGAAGGGGTTGGAGAGAAACAGGAAAAAGTGTTACTTCAGGCAGTTTAGCTAAAAGTGAGGAAGAAAAGTATGAAAATGGGCACAAGACAACAAAACAAAATAACAAAAATGTCAGTATGGAATCCTTCAGTGTAGGACAAGCAACCCTACACACCACAGTAGCTCCTGAGACCATCACAGGATAATCATATTCAGCGATTTGTGTTAAAGACTAAATGGACTTTCAAATTTTTCCATGTATATTAGGTTGTTAATTTTATACCTCGCCTAGGCTGAAAGTTTAGTTACTTGGAAAGTATACTCAGTGCTCATGTTCACTTTCCTTCCTTGTCAATGTTGGATAAATGGAGATATTATTATCATTTTAAGTCTATCTGGGGAGGAAGAAAATAAAAATAAGCACAGTCACTTTGTCAAGTTCTAGGTACCATTCCAATACATTCACAAACCCAAAGCAAACCATTAGATTAATAATTAAAATATAAAAACATCAGTCTTTTAATTTGCTTGGCATTACTGGATTTCAACTATACTCCTAGAAGTATTATGTCCTGTGGAGCCTTACGTACTTTTTATATTTTATAACAAGGATCATTCTACCCTTTTACTTTCATGTCAATAATGTTACTATTAGACAGATGTAGGAAAGAAAGCTATCTCTCACAGAAGTTGGGTATTTGTTCATCTGGAGCTGCTCATGTGTGTGGGGCAGGTATAATTAAACAGTTTACAGAGCTGCGTTGATCTGCAGACCCACCCCCACTTGGTTTACAGAGCTGGAATTAACATGGTGGACTCACTGTTAGCCTTCATTTCTCACTCTTCTTCCACCATTAATAAGTTCTCTCTGAAAATATGGCACTTCCAATAGCTTCTTGTGATCCTACTGATGCTGGGTAAAATTAGCCCACAGATCGTGACAGGAAGGATGTCACGCAAAGAGCTCTTTTCTTTGGTTAAACATGGGCAAAGGTAATCTCTCTTTTTCATAGTCTTCTACTGATTTCTTTCTATATTTATGAGTCTGCTCCGACAAGACACCGATAGCATTGACTTCTGAGTCATGGATGATTCTTGCAATCTTGTAGTCTATTGATGATGGGAGGGGTTCTGGGGGTTACCTAGTCCAACAGCCAACACAAACTTCTATGATTGACCTGGGATCATCTTCCTTGTTGAAACGCATTTATTGTTTTCTTTTAGCTCAAAAAACTGAAAAGCCCTGTTTGTTTTTTGTTTTTAGAATCCTCTCATCCACTCACAAGATGACGTATGTGTTCAGAACAGCCCATGATTATGCGTGTACAGATGTAGCAAGAAAACTTATTTCACCACTGCCAAGTCTGACCTATGATGGAAGATGAACAATGACCTCTCAGAGATAACCCAGTGCCACCATGGACTCATCAAGGGGACTTTGCCAAGGAAAAACCGCCCCTTAACCACACATGGGAGAGAAACCAATCCAGTGTCACCCAGACACACTGCACACTGTTTAAGCTGAGAGCCAGAAGAGCTAGATGAAGTTCAATTGCTATAAGGCTATTAATACTAAATTTAGTATAATCTTATCAGCTCTCCTTTGCTGAATAAAGCTGGAGAAGCTAATTGGTTACTTGGTGGTATCTTTAAAGGTAGGCTTACGTATATCGTCATTAAATACTTTCATCTCCTGATACAGACATTAAACGTCAACAATAAAAGTAGCACTACCTAAGATGGACCTCAAGTTTTTTTGGAATATGCTTTGATGAGGCTCATTAGAAAGATGGAAACCATCTCTCTCTTCTGAGAGCTGGAAACCTGGATTTATCTTTGAAGTAGAATGTTCTTTTGCTCTAGGAAAAATGTGAGGAGAACATTTACTTATGCAAATGCAATCAAGTACCCATTAGACTGTAAGTCCTATGGGGACAGGGATTTATTTTTCCATTTTGTTCACTCATATGTCCCCTAGAACAGTGCCTAGCACATGGTAGGCTCTTAATAAATATTTGTTGAATTAAAATAATGAGAAAATTCCTCTTAAGCAAGACCTCAAGAAGTTGTACTTTCTTGGATGTATCTTTTGTCAGATCCAGGTCTTTACAGTTGACGGTTCCCAAAGAAATGCATTCTTTCTCTAAGTATGCATTGACTGCCCTCTGCCTGTATAGTACTGTTTGTGTATGTATGTTGCCATCTAAGGAATCAGAGACATGGTGCAGATCTGTCTTCTCTTCCTTTGATGCTGGAGAAGTTTTGTAAAGGAATTAGATAATGCTCTAGGCAGTACAACTTGGTCTAGATTTCGATGATTCCCCTATGATATCAATACTCAATAAACCTAGACTTTGGGAATATATGTGGGGCCACATATTATGTTTAGTATCTTTCAGGGGTCCACAGGACAGAATTCCATTCCTGTAAGTAGGGCAGGGTTTCCAGTGAAGGAAGGAGGTAGTCCCACTGTCAGTCACCCTGGGAATGGGTCAGCCTTAGGATGGGAAATCTGACCTGCAGAGAGCAGTGTTAACAAGGGTTAGGGGAAAGACACTGTAGTAGGAACTGGGACTACAGCAATGCATGAGACATGGTGTCTGCCCCTTAAAGAGCTCACAATTTCATAGAGGAAAGGCATATATATAATCAAAATTGAAATACAATGTTTTAAGTGTGATTACAAAGGTGAGGCGTAGTAGAGAAATCGGAAAATCTTGCTGGAGACGTTGATGCTTGGGCTATGTCTTTAAGGATGAATAACATTTAACCAGAAGTGTGCATGTGTGCACATGTTTGTGTATATCTTGGTGTGTCTGTGTGTCCAAAGAGGTAGGGAAAAGTAGAGAGAAGATGTTCCAGAAAGAGGGACCAGCAAAATCAAAGACAAAGAAACAGGAATCAGCAGGGTGATGTCTACATATTTCTGGCATTTGCTGGAGTAGGAGGCAAAGAGAAGGACCACAATATCACTCCACTCCAGAGGCCCCATTTACATACAACACAGTATAATGGTGCCCCCTGGAGTTGTGGTCCTGAAGGAGGTGGTTAAAAGTTGAGGCTGGAGAAGGTCACTAGAGGACTTTGCCTGCAGAAGCTTAAGTAAGGGACAGGATGACGTTGGCAAACACAGCATCCCTTCTTACCTCCAAATCACAAGCAGGGCACTGTAACTGGAGACACTCAGGGTCTCTTAGTTTAGGATGGACAGCTAGTTAGAAGCCTAATGCCACAGTTCAGACAAGAGATGATAAGGTCTTAAATTAGGGCAGCCATAGTTGGCATGGAAAGGAAAGAGAGCCAAGAAATACGCCAGGACACAGAATGTGTGGGTAAGAGAAAGGCACCAAGCCTCATTCTCACGGCTCGAATGACTCACTGAAAGATAAGACCAACTGAGACAGAGCATTCAAGAGCAGCCTAGAGGTGCCACCAGGGGATTCTGACCTCAACAAACGAGCGGCTGACCCTCATTTCCCTCTGGGCTGGGACCACCTTGTACTTTGTTGTGTGACCTATGAAACACATTAAGCTGCTCCCAGGAGGGCTATGCAGAGAGGTCAGGAGAGAAGTAATATCTGAGGAACCAATGGAATTTAATTCTCTGCCAATCTGGATTGCTGTGAAAGTACGGTATCAGAAGACTCAGGGGAAAAATAAATGATACAACTGATTATTCAAACATTGTATTTTTGGTTATATGTTAATCTAAAGAACTAGGTAAGATACTCCCAATAAGAAATCATTTGATTTTCAGGTAGCAAACTTTCCACCATTAGAAAGATCAGTAAGTTAGTCCAGGCATCCTCCCAGCTACCAGTCGCCATTTGTCCCCTGTTAAATCTCCATTCACAGATAGTTTTTAATGTTCTCCTTTGAACCAAGTGAACTGCACCAACCTTTCCCTCCCATCACCTTTGTCAGTTACACTCACTGACACGCCTCAAACCTCTGTAGGCCGGTATCATCCTCATATCATGTGAATGTTTTATGCAAACCCTTTCATCACAGCTTCTTGACCTCCTCAAACCCAATAAATTTACTTCCATTCCACTGAAGGCAGCTACACCCACCAGATTTCACGTTGAAAAGCCAAACATGAACGTAGCCTACTTTTAAAGAAAAGGTAAGTAACAGTCTTGTTTTACTTTCTCGGATTTCCAGAATCCACATTCTTCCATATCCACTTTTTTCCCCTCTACCCCTACAAACATACTGCACCGTGAAATTAGCAGGGGGTACTGCTGGGTTGAGGTCCAAAGCTCAGGAAAGAGACAGTGCAGTGGCACCTCCACACTCTTCTGGCTGTCTCTCTCCCAGCCACGCTGGATGTGTGAGCAGTCCCTGGGGGCACAGATTTGGGGAGCAGAAGCTGAGGAAAAGTATGGGACCACAGCAGTTTCCCTTCTTGCTTCCCAGACCTACTATTCTTGGTCCTGCACCTCTCAGACTGTTTAGGAAAAATGGAAGTACACCCTGGCCTCTTTCTAATGAGTAAGAGAGAATGCTTCCACTTACATCTCCAATGTTTGCCCAATGAGTATGACACCAATGAAATGCCGACCTGGGCAGTGAACCTGAGTCAGTGAGAAGGTCCAAGTCTGGGTCAGGCTAAGATTTGTGGCCTCCAGGGACATAGTGTCTCAGTTAACCATTTGAAATAGGGTAATCTTTTTTTTTTTTTTACAGCCCTCCCCACTCCTTTTCTATCTTCTGTGCCATTTTATCTAAGATGCTAGCCAAGGATAGTTTCAGGTGAGTTTTTCAACTCAGCTCACAAAAGACCAGGCATGTATTTTAAATGAGTAAAGACGGCTGAGTAGAGGGACAACAGGGAACCGTGGGGACTATGACCGACCGTGGGGACCATACTCCATGTGTAAGTGGTACCGTCTACTCAGCCCCAGCCAGCTACCACCATGTACAAATATAGGTCTGGTGTGTCTAGAACTTCTCAATTTTCTCAAGGGAAACAAACACAAAGCCTTTATTTTTGTATAAAATCTCCCCCAAGAAAGTGGTGAATGACTACTAAAAATTTTTAAATAATCCTATGGCTCAGAGGGCCATATTTGGCCCTTTCCAAGCCCTGGTTTAAGGGATCAGCTGCGATGAGTCTGAATTTCACAAACCACATGGATATTTCACAGTTTCCCTGTAGAGTCACACACTTGGCTACCTGGCTATCTGGTGATCAATGGGCAGCAGAGGAGGCCTCTGGACTTCTGTGAAAGATGTTGGTTGATATGAAGGAGGAGAGGTCAGGGCATACACAAGTTTTCTTGAGGGAGTTATGGGTTTCAGGACGAGTCAGAACAAGCCACTTAATGCAGATAAGTGACAGGAGGGGAGTAAGAATACTTCTTACCAAACTCGGGGCAGCAGCAGTCCTTGAATATCCCACCCACCGCCATCCCCCACTCCTTCCACGGAGATGACTGGCTCGAAGCCCACTCTCTTTGGACTGTATGTACCTCTGACGTACAAGACGGCAGCCAGAAGCCCATATGTCCCAACTGTCAGACCCTCTGCCTAGGGTGGTATTTCTGCCTCCCAAGTTGTCCTTGAGGTCTCTTTGACCTACTCCCCTGTTCTCCAGGCTCCCTGCCTTGACTCATGGTTCCAGTTAATGTTACAGGTAACTTTTCCCCTGTGCATTCTGTTCAACTTGACCTACAGCCCTCTGTGCCAGCATCTTAAGCAAGTTACAAAGAACTTGAGCTAAGTGTGTTTGTCTCCAACAACACAAATAACTTCCTCCCTTTTAATCTTCCATATTCATAAGCATCATTTCCACAGCTCTCCAAAACCAAAACATTAGAAAGTGTTTAAGTTAAAACAAAAATAGTGACCAGGGGAGAGGATGGATCTAAAAAGTGAAATTGACCTCAAGAACCTCAGAACCTTTCCCAGCCTCACAATCCTCCCACAGAGATTCCTATTTCCATGGAGGGCACTTAAGGACAAAAAATATTTTAAAGTTCCTTTCCTCATCAAATGAATCTCTGATGCTCGGATTTCAGACACTGTGATTGGTCTTGGGAAAAATACTTGGGTACTGGTTAGTCTTTCAAATAATACTGATTTTTGAATGAATATTAAAGTTCCAGTATAAAGGAACAGATGGACCAGATCAAATACAACATTGTGCAAATCACAGGATTCTCCCATCCAAATAAAATGCTAACAATCAATGCTTTTTAGAATACTTCTGGGCTTGGACTTCCTGTGCTACAAAGCAAAAGTGTTCTAGAATATGTCTTGCTTCTGTGCCATGTGTCTTTCAATTTCCTTATGAAAACGAAAAGAGGTCTGTGCCCCCATCAGCCCCGCAGGAGCCAGGTCAAGCACCAAACCAAGTGCAGACTGCCAATCTTAAGAGGGGTGAGGGGAGGACACAGACTCGGGGGCAATCTGAGGTCAGAACCAGCAAACTTGAGGAGTGGCAGGGTGAGGATACCAAGAAACCCAAGAAAAAATGTGTAATCTTATAAGTGGCTGGATCTGAGTACAAGGAAGTAGAGATGGTTAGATGGAGGAACAAGCAAGTCTCAGGGGTCCTCCTGTAAACATTTCACATGGTGAGACCACAGGAGGAGTTTTCAGGTGTGGACTGTGTTGCTATTATTAGAGTTAAGTGTAAAGAGTAAGCGCTTCTGGGGCTTCCCTGGTGGCGCAGTGGTTAGGAATCCACCTGCCAATGCAGGGGACACAGGTTCAAGCCCTGGTCCGGGAAGATCCCACATGCCGCGGAGCAACTAAGCCCGTGCGCCACAACTATTGAGCCTGCGCTCTAGAGCCCGCGAGCCACAACTACTGAGCCCACGTGCCACAACTACTGAAGGCCGTACACCTAGAGCCTGTGCTCCGCAGTGAGAGAAGCCACCACAATGAGAAGCCCGCGCACCGCAACGAAGAGTAGCCCCTGCTCGCTGCAACTACAGAAAAGCCCACGTGCAGCAACGAAGACCCAAACAAAGCAGCCAAAAATAAATTAATTTATTAAAGTAAGCGCTTCTGAAAATTTGGACAGTTTTGGTTTTTAACACACCCATAACCCATTCTGCCTTGCCAGAATCCTGGAGCCCATAGGGACAATGGTTACTTGTTGGCATATCACATATTTGGGGCATTTTCTTTAGTTTTGACTTTAATCTTAATTACTAAGGTTTTCTTCAGTTGATGAAGTGCCTCATCACCTTTTTTTTTCTTTTATTTTGATACCATATCAAAATCTCAACCAATAAAGAAGATGTGGTATATATTGATACATACAATGGTATATTAGCCACAAAAAAAGAAAGAAATCTTGCCATTTGCAGCAACATGGATGGACCTAGAGAATATCATTTCAAGGGAAGTAAGTCAGAAAAAGAAAGACAAATATTATACGATATAACTTATATGTGGAATCTAAAAAAAAAAATACAAATGAATCTACTTACAAAACAGAAAGACAAAAAAAAAAAAAAGGGCTTCCCTGGTGGCGCAGTGGTTGAAAGTCCGCCTGCCGATGCGGGGGACACGGGTTCGTGCCCTGGTCCGGGAAGATCCCACATGCCGCGGAGCAGCTGGGCCCGTAAGCCATGGCCACTGAGCCTGTAGGTCCGGAGCCTGTGCTCCGCAACGGAAGAGGTCACAACAGTGAGAGGCCAGTGTACCGCAAAAAAAAAAAACACAAAAAACAAAGAGACACACAGACACAGAAAAGAAACTTATGGTTACCAAAGAGGAAAGGTACGAGGGATAAATTAGGAGTATAGGATTAACAGATATATACCACTATGTATAAAATAGAGAAGCAACAAGGATTTACTATATGGCACAGGGAACAATATTCAGTATCTTGTAATAACCTACTATGGAAAATAATCTGAAAAAATTTATATATATATAAATATATATATAACTGAATCACTCTGCTGTACACTTGAAACTAACACAATATTGTAAATCAACTATACTTCAAAAAAAATCTCAACCAACCCTGAAGACATATCCACTATTGGCAGAGATGCTAATTCTCGAGCTTCTAATAGGTGGCTGCCTGAATAGAATGAGCTACAGTTAACTATATATATAATAAAATATTTTAAAATTATAGTATTGATATATCAGAACAAGCTACACCTTGGTTGTTTTCAATATATGAGGCTTTATCAAGTAATACCATATTAGGATTACCATCAGGGTTGAATACAAGGCAGGTCAAAAATGAAGATGGTGGCACAGACTGGAGATTGGTCACTTATAGGAAGATTGAACAAATAAGGAGATACATGTGGATAATAGGTTTCTCAGTATCAGAGAATGAAGTAATAAATATAGAAAGGAAAAAAAACAGAATAAAATCTGTGGTGTCGGACTGAAATTAGAGGTATTGGTGCTACCTCATGGTTTTCAATTTACATAGACTTATATGTAGAGATAAATATAGATACCAATGTGTGCACATGTAATATATACACACAAACATATATTCCCTACCTCCATCCACTGCGTGGGAACAGTGACACCCCAATAAAAATGAGGACATCTAGTCCTCAGGTGTGGGTTTCTAGATATCATTCTCCACTATAAGGACCAGTGCTTCTTGGAGAAATGTCTTGTTCTAAAACTGGGACTGGAAAAGTACAAGATGAGCCTGAAACAACTTATGGCAGAAAGCAAAGAAGTACTCAAAGAACTACGGAACATATTGAAAGGACCCAGGCACCAACCTGAACTGATTTGGTCTCAGGGGCCATGTTGGGGGCAATAGAAATAATGATAGAAACAGATTATAACCCACTGAATAAAAGAGAAATCCATGAGTCAACAGTGGTGGAAAGGAAAGAGGGAGGGAAAGAGAGAGAAAGCAGCTTAGTTGAATGATAAATGGGCTATTGAGAAGAGAACTTTATAGAGGAGAAGCCTTAAAGACACCACTTCAACCAAGGGATCAAAGTAAACATCCCCAGTAATGGGACCAAATGACACCCTTCTCCACCTGATAGGATGCTGCGAGAAGAGTAAGCATCACTTCTGTGCTATTCCTGCCAAAGATGCATAACCTGTGTTAGTCATAAGGAAGCATCAGGCCAATTCAGATTGAGGGACACTCTATGAAATAAATGACCTATAATCTTCCAAGGTGTCAAGGTCATGAAAGTCAAGGGAAGTGTGAGGAACTGTTCCAGACAAAAGAGACATGACAACCAAATGCAACTCTTGATTCCGAACTGGGTTTTTTCCTACACAGGATATTATTAGAAAGCTTGAGTGTGGTCTGAGGATTGTACAGTAATAACATATAAAAGTTAATTTCCCAATTTTGATAGTTGTATTGTGGTTTTATGGAAGAATGGCCTTGTAGGAAATATCATACACATTAGACAGTGATAGGACATCGGGTTTGCAAATTACTCTCAAATAGCTCAGGAAATAAGAGGTTTTGGCAGTATTTCCAACTTTTTTGTGAGTTTATGATTGTTTCATCTGTTAAATATATACGACTATGCATAAAATATATAAAGTTTGTGATGTTAATAAACTGTAACAATTCCCTTGATAAACAGACAAAATATATCCATTATCTTGTGTACATATATTTATTTTTTAATAATTATACCAGTATAATCTCAGGATTTTTAGTAATTGCTGTCTTTAACCAGAGCAATCAAGTTTTTTCTCTAGACACAGAAAACGTGAAGCAGAAAAGCAAGAACTATATAGCTATTTTTGTCCACAAGTCTCTTTGGATAAAGAAATTACCTTTTATAATTTAATTCAGTTGAAGACACGATTTTGTGATTTTGTAATCTTTTTTAAAATTTTTACTGAAATATATAGTTGATTTACAATATTGTGTTAGTTTCAGGCGTGCAGCAGAGTGATTCATTTATATATATATATATATATATATAAAATTTTTTTACATTCTCTTCCATATAGGTTATTACAAGATATTGAGTATAGTTCCCTTGATTTTGTAATCTTAAACAAAGTGATTTTAGGTAATCTAACTAGCTGAACTAAGAGAGAATTTAGGAAATTCAAATTAATTAGGCTTTCCATGAAAAAAATCTATCCAAGACTGGCATAGAGGGAAGAGATAAAGTTGTTTTTAAATTAATTTATTAAGTCAGTTTAATTTTCAGAGTCATCTTGATTATGAATATTTCAAAAAGCTGTTTTCCATACCTTTACATTATGATATGTTAAAATCTCCAACATGTTTTTTTTTTTTTGCTGTACGCGGGCCTCTCACTGTTGTGGCCTCTCCCGTTGCGGAGCACAGGCTCCGGACGTGCAGGCTCAGCGGCCATGGCTCACGGGCCTAGCCGCTTCATGGCATGTGGGATCTTCCCGGACCGGGACACAAACCTGTGTCCCCTGCATCGGCAGGCGGACTTTCAACCACTGCGCCACCAGGGAAGCCCTCCAACATGTTTTAAAGCAAATTTTTCCATTTGACTTTCTAATCTAGTATCCAAGGCTGTAAATGAAACTCACACTTAAGCCTTTTTTTCCCTAGGTTAGAGCTTTAGCAGAAAAAATTTCTTATATAGTCAACATATTTAAATCATATTTCGAATTTTTAGTTTCTCTTATTTTAAATTTATACAAGCACTTAATATATTGAAATTTTTATAGAAGTTAACCAGAAAAGGTATTTGCTCCTGATGGAGCAAAACCTATGATTTTGAGATCTTATAATCTAACTTGTCAACTCTCTCTAGAGGTAGACAAAGTATCTCTATTTGCTCAAAAACTATTTCATATTTATAAACTGGGAATTTTTATCAACTCTTATACAAGGTAGAGGAGTTTAAGAATTTAAGGTAAAAATATAGGCACTAATATTTATTAAGGATATTGATCAGCTGAAGAATAAAAACGTGTAATTAATCACCATTTGTTCTTCTTGGGAAACACAGTGTTGAAAATCTGTGTAATTTTGTGATTTTTCCCTCTGAATTTACCAAAATAGTCTTTCTCTTTTTTTTCTAGGTCCATTATTTTTTCTTTTCTTTTTTTTAACAATAGTGATAATCTCCTTTCTTTTGCCTTATTTTATAAATCCTGAAGAAAGTAATTTTGGCATTATTCAATTGTTAAGAAAAACAAAAGCAGATGGCTGAATACTAAGGATTCAGCTTCCTTTTAATTTTGATGCAGGAATTTTAACTTAGCAGATTTTGGCACAATTGGGACCACAATAAATGCACATGAAAAATTACCAGAATTCTGAAAGAAGTAAAAAGGCTCTGAGCTTGAGGGTCAGAGGAAGCCAAATTGACACAAACCGAAATACATAAACAGAGAGAATCTAGGAAGAAAAACACCAAAAACTTTTCAAACTTGCATTCAAGTGCCAGGAACAATCAGAATCCTCAGGCATACAACCAAAAAAAGGTCATAGAAATCATATTACAGATTCTTATCAACTGCCACTTGACAGAAATCACTCAATGGCCAGGCCAAAGAATTAAAACCCAGATGCCACCGCTGTTGTCACCAGGGTAGATTCAACCCACCCTGTTCAACTAGAGCAAGAACCAGAAGCAGAAACAAATGTGACCAAGAATCAGTTTAGTGTGTGAGAGCCAGAGAACCCAATCGCCACATAAGCATTATGACAGGAGCCAAGAGAAGATGAGCCAAGGACCCAAGGGGTCCAGGACGAGAAAAGATCCAGGTTCGCTTTAATCTACACATTCACAGTGGAGCCTTCAGAATAAGAGTCAAAGAATAACTCAAAGACATATGGTAACATTATTAGCATACTATTTAATTATGCACAAGGGAAAACAATACATTAATTTCCTCTAAAAATAAAATAAAATAATACAAAATAAAATGACTTAAATATGAGAAAGAGAACTAGAGGAGACAAAAAAACCAAGCCACTTTGATTTCTTGCTTCGGTGGTAAAACGCTGATCTGCTGGCAGCCAGCAAAAAGGCCTGTCAGGTGATTTTTGCCCTCAGGCAGCCAAATGGGTCATCAAAGGAAGCCATTTCAGTTGTTTATTCTGCAGAAGACCTGGGGGGTTAACTTGGACACATACAAAACAGGCAGTCTCTGCATTATGTCCTGCAGCATATCCTTTGCCAGCACCCACAACTTTAGGTCTGCACCATTTTCTTATTCAAATTGTTCACTGATAATCGAAAAGGTAAATTAAAAGAAGTCAAAGCAATTCAGATTTCAAATGAAATTGAAGAAAAAAAAAGCATCTCTACTACTGTAGGTGCAGGAAGCCTTGATTGGTCTTGCTTTCCCGCATCAAGACTCTGCCTCACCACCCACTACTTCGCCTTGTTCTCCACTGTTAACAATCTTGCCATCCTGTTGTTTTTCTTCCAAGCACACAAGGTGTGCTTGTGGTGGCTACTGTTCAAGTGACCAACTTGCTCTGGGTTTCCTGGGACTTTCTGATTTAGCACTGAAAGTCCTGTATCCAGAGAAGCCCCTCAGTTCCAGGCACAGTGGGACAGTTGGTCACCTCAGTACTTTCCCGTTGAATTGTAAGAATTAGGTCCACACTGCAAGGGTAATAAGATCCAAGAAAGCTGCACTCTGAAGAGGTTTCTGGAAGTATCTTGCATTTTCTATCTTTTTTAATTGTGGCAAAACATACATAACATAAAATTTACCATTTTAGCCATTCTCAAGTGTACAGTTCTGTGGCATTAAGCACATTCACATTGCTGTGCAACTATCTATCTCCAGAACTTTTTTATCCTCCCCAACTGAAACTCCATACCCATTAAACACTAACTTCCCTTTCTCCTCCCCCAGCCCTTGGCAACAAGCATCCTATTTTCTGTCTATGAATTTGACTACTCGAGGTACCTCATATAAGTGGAATCACATAATATTTATCCTTTTGTGCTTTTGGTAATTTCTTAAATTATAAATTGAATTTTACCGATTTTCAATTATAATAGCTAAAATAACCAGCTGTTGACCGAGCGCTACTAGCAGATGAAATCAATATCCAACTTTTTTTGGCCCTCTACTCACCTTTAAAAATTTATTTAGTGAATGAATGAATGAATGAATGGTTTCCCTACCTCTGCTTCAAAACTTGGGCAGGCCCCAGGACTTTTGCTGGTCACTCTTAAGGAGTAAGCAGTTGGTCACTTTCAGTAACAAACAAAAATCTCAACTCCAAAATCTGGGCACATGGGATGTCTTCTCAGAAATCCTGCCATCTTCTTACTCATTTGGTGGGTGTTTTATGTTTGTATGTTGATACCCACTTGGCCTCTTGGTAAGAGTGAAACCCCTTATAGCATGCACACATTGAGGAAAGAAGAAAGCAAACAGTCCATCATCTCAAATCATTAGCAAATCTAATCTAAAAGACATTGAGCACAGGCATTTGATGGGAGGCCAGTTGGAGTCCATCTACCTCCATACCTAGCCTCTTCCTTTAACTTTAAAATACCAGAGACTCTGGTCCTGAAAGCTGGAATTTCCTTGCACTTATTACATACTGTAATATTCTTTAATTTTTATACCAAAAAATTATAGGTTCACTGTTAACAGGCAGAATACTACACCGATATAAAAAATTAAGTTCATAATTTCCCACACCAATCTCATCTCCAATTCCCCAAAGTGGGAAAAAATATTAACAGGGTAGAGTCTATCTTCACCTCTTTTTCCTCATAAAAATATTGCAGCACAGTATTTCATAAAAATCATTAAAATTTTGCATCATAAAAATATTACATATCTATGTACATATAGATGGATGTTATATTATAGTAATTATATTATATTCTTATCTTGTATCTTGCTCTTTTTTCCTAAGCAGATCATAGACTTCCCCCTCTGAGTCTCTGTAATTCCAAACTTCGGTTTGTTTTCCTCAAGAGAGAACAACAGTGGCTACTCAGGGTGTGATTTAAAGGCATAAATATAGAGGAGACATTGTCTGGTTGTCCCAAGCTGGCTTTGTCTAGCTATGAAAGGCTGCTGACTTTCATTCATAAAGCATAGGTGACTATGTTCTTGAATCAAAGAAAAGAAAGGAAATGAATGAATGCTCCTTCGATGGAGGAGATGAATGACCAAATTAAGTAGCCAGTTGGTTTAATTACAGCTTTCAGTTTTCCCTCATTTAATAAGCATTGCAACCATTCCACCTCTGGTCAAAAATAACAAGTAGGTGGTATTGTGTTCGTGATTATATATCTGAAATCTATGAAGGGAAAAACAAATAGTAAATTCATTCTCTGCATTTTTCTTCTTATGGTTTACATGTGATCTACCTATTTTGCTAAAGTCTCACTGTTTCTAAATGGTGCCTTTTAGACCTTCAGCATCTGTAATGTGAGGAATGATAAGTGTAAATGCAGATTCCTAGGCCACGTTTTGACCTCTCCTGGATCAAAATATCTGCAAATAGAATTTGTATCCAAAAAAATTTCCGCAGGTAATTCTAGCATACACTAACTTGTTTGAAAACTACCCCTAGGCCTCACCACAGGCTCAGAGATTTGCTGATCTCATCTTTTAAAAGACTCTAATCATCTTCTCTAGACTTCAGATACCTAGCATCCCCCCACCTCCTCCCCTTTTCTGTCCACCACCCCCAAGCATGTTACGAAAACAGGAAGCTTGCATACTCTTGGGTCCAGCTCTATGCAGGCAGGCTCTGAATAGCCCCTGGGTCCCCAGAAGAACATGAAGAAGGAGCTGCTGATTTAATTGGGCCTAAGAATTGCCCTTGACTCTTTGTGTTCAGACCCAGGAAATAGTAGTTCTGAGTCTGCTGGGACCCTAACAAGCATTGGAGATAAAACATTTTCTGTCTCTAGGAGAGGCTAGAGCAGCATGCAAACACCTTTGTGGATGCTAAGAAGAAAGCCAAGAAGGGAAAGAAGAGCGAGGATTAATAAAGGTAGTGACTGCCTTTTGCATCTTGTCATTCTCAATACCAACAGTCAATGACAGTTCTCGAATGAGTATAGGTCAACATGTGAGTGAGTGACTGGATGAATTTGTTTCATACTTTTTGGTGACCGAAAACAACAACAGCAACAACAATTTCCTAATCCCTGAGATTATTGCCCACTTGAAAAAGACACGTGGGTGCTTCATATTGGTCTACAGTCAGAATGTCATCTGTAACTTTTACTAATGTCTACAAGGAACACTGGTGGGAACCGATTCAATAGGCTTTAAAACTCCAGAGAGTAAAGCATGGAATTCCCTGGAAATGCTTTGTCATGAAGACACTGCTAGGAAACAGCTCTGGAGCTCTGTGGGTGCCTGATTCAGAGCCTCATAAACATAAAAGAGAAATAGTAAAACTGAGAAAAGCCAAGGTCAGAAAGCTGCCTTGATCTAACACATTACTGCCCACCTGCTAAGTTCTAGGCTATTCTGCCCAGCCTCAAGGACCCTGAGCTCTTTCCAGGTTCTAATTTGACCAGGCATTTATTAGGTTATAATAAAAGGAGGAATGAAGGAAAACAGATTCTTTGGAGAGAATGGACAACAACATTTCATGGGAAAAATGAGAAAATTAGCCAGAAGAAAGACATAAATTTGCCACCAAGACATCACAGTTTCTTCAAAGATACAATTCGCCTGCTGAACCTATCCACAAATATTTTTAAAACTCAGAAACACTGCAGCACATTCTCTATAAGAGGATATTACTGTGACTCGCTCAACCAGGGACCCTGTCCTGCTGGTGGACTGACACTATGATAGCTCCCAGTGTTCACCTCCTGGTATTCACACTCTGTGTAATCCCCTCCCCTTGAGAAGGCCAACAGAATACAGAAGTGATGGGATGTCACCTCCATAATTATGTTATAATCTCTGTCTTGCTAGATTTTCCATATTGCTTTCTCTGCTTGCATACTTTGATGAAAAAAAGTGGCCACGCTGGAGAGGTCCACATGGCAAAGACTGGAGAGCAATCTCCAGCCAATAGCTAGGAAGGACCTGCAACCCTCAGTCAAACAGTCCTCTGGGAACTGAATTCTGCCAGCAACCTGGATGAGCTTAGAAGTGGATCCTTCCCAGCTGAGCTTTCATATGAGACCACAGCTTCAGCTGGCAACTTTATTTCAGTCTTGCAAGGAACCCTAAAACAAAGGAATCAGCTAAGCTATGCCAAACTCTTGACCACAGAAACTGTGAGTTAATAAATGTGTATCATTTTAAGCCACTAAATTTGGGGTAATTTGTTACACAGCAATAGATAACTAATGCAATCCTGATCCAAGCTGAAATATCGAGGAAAGAGTGTCTGGTTTTCACAGTTCTGAACAATTACTCTTGCTGCCCTTGCCTTGCTGGAGTCTGTGAAATAAGACACACTCTTCCAAGCTGCCTGTATCCAGCACATATATGACAACCTCTGCAGCCAGGGGGGTAGGGGGGAGGGGCGTGCTCTGAGAGGTGCCGATTGGGAAAGTCATTTAGCCCATGAAAAGATACTGATTTGTTAAAACAGAAACTGGTATTAGTTTGTGTTCTAAAGAGCTTTTAAATCTCAGAGAAGAGGATGATAAATTGAGTGCTACGTCCACATTTTCAATCAAAGGCTTTAGTTGTAAGTAATTCCACATGCTGTAACCATCAGCAGTATGCAAGGAGGCTGCCATATGAAATAAACCTTCATTTGCCTGAAGCCAGAATTTATATTTTCTTTAAGATGAGATTCACATCAACACAGACACATGCACACGTGTGCGTGTGCGCGACTGTTTTTGTGGGAGGATGGACTAACTGAACTCACTTTTCAATTGCATCAGCTTCTTTTTTAATGTAGTGATGAATGGATTCAATTAGATGAAAACCATACTTGTGGTTGACATATCAGGAGTGTTATTTCTTCCCACAGATTTCATCATGCACAATGACTAAAGGCACTGCCTTTCTTTGCTGTCTTTCCAGGTTACACTTATAGGCAGCTCTCTGACCAGAAGAGTGTAGATGATTCTTAATGTGACACTGGCATAAAGGAAAAGAGAAATCCTCTGAGACACTGGTCAAGAGACAACAGGTTCTTTATTCTCTTTTTACTCTTCAGGTCTCCCTGGACTCAGCTGACCAATAGAGTATAAGACCTGAGTCACATACGGCTTCTCTTTGTTGAATTTGTATATACCCTCAATGCAAAGTTCGGGGGTCTACAAGGCCATCTTTACCTCTGTTATCAACTGCAAGTTGGAGAGCCTCCAAGATCACCCTCGAGTTTGATAATCTGCTAGAAGGACTCACAAAACCCACTGGAAGCTGCTGTACTCACAGTTACAGTTTATGACAGCACAGGGACACAGATTAAAAGCAGCTAAGGGAAGAGGTACACAGAGAAGGGTCCCGGAGAGTCCCAAGCATGGGACCTCTAGCACGGGACTCTAGTGGAATTATGCAGACACTGTTTATTTCTCACAGGTGCAATGTGTGACAATATGCATGAGCTACTGCCATCCAGACAAGTTCACGTGAACCTTGGTGTCTAGAGGTTTTATTGGGGCTCAGTCACATAGATATGGCTGACTGCCCATGTGGACAACCTTAGTCTCCAGAGGTCAAGTTCACGCCTCATGACCCAAGGATCCCTACTATATATCACACTGCTAGCATAGACTAGCTGGCATGGCCAAAGGTCCCCAGGTTAAACAAATCAGGCAGGACATTCCATGATCTTAGAGGTTACCTCCCAGAAGCCAAGGGCAAAGGCCAGGCCTCTCTGGGGAAAAGGTTCATCCTTTACTGGGTACCATACCAAAGCCTATGCAGACTTTCCCGTTCCACTTGGCAGAATTTCCCTGCAACAGCTCTCCGGACTTACACCTCCCCTAATCTCTTCCGTCCTCAAGAACGGCACCAACAACCGCCCAGGTGATCAAGCCACTACCACCCTAATCCATGGAGTGTTTCTGGTGAGCGCAGCCGCGTAGGTGAGGGTAGCGCGGGCCGGGGACTGCCGGGTGCCGCCGGGATGCTGAACCCCGGCCCTCCTCCCCCGAGTAGGACCCCAAGCGAGCCCCACCCGACCGCCGAGCCTCCAGCCATGGCTCCTCTGCTCACGAAGTATGCTTACCTGCAGAGCCTGGCCAAGAAGATCTGCTCCCAGCCCAGAACCGAGCCGCAGGAGCGCAAGTCGGCTGGCAAAACTCGAGTCTTAGAAGCTGCTGGGCTCCTAAAAAAGGAGAGAAAGAAAGCACTGAAGAAATCCCAGGAACGGGAGGAGAAGGCTGCCGAGGCCAAGGCCCGGGCCCCTGCGGAGAGTCTCAGGTCAGGAAGCCGGTGACAGCCGAGGAGGAGGAGGCCTCCAGCTCCACCGGGGCCCCTGCGCACGGCCTGGACAAAGAGCCTCTTTACCTGCCTTGGACGTCGTGCGGCAGCGCCTGCCTGAAAAGATACCGGAGGCGCGGGGCCAGGGCGGCGCCAAAAAGCTGTCTCCCGCCGTTTCGGAGAAAAGACGTCGGAGGAAATGGAGAAAGCAGGAGCGCGACCGGAAAGAGAAGCAGCAGCAGCAGGAGCTGAGGGCAAAGCGGAAGGCGCCCGAGGCCCCCGAGGGCGCGGAGCACGCTGAGCTGCCCTGAGGCGGCCCTCAAGGAGGCACAGGGCCGGCCGGGGCTGCTCTTCAACAAGGTGGAGGTAACCGAAGAGAAGCCGTCCCGCAAGGCTCAGCGAAGGAAGGAGAAGAGGCAGAAGGGGAAGGGCAACCTGACGCCGCTAACAGGCAGGACCTAGGCAGCAGCTGAAGCGCCTGCGGGCGCGGCGGGCCCGGCTGGAGGAGCTGCGGGCCGCGGACGCGGGCCAGGCCCAGGAGCTCGAGGCAAAGATTCAGTGTGCGAACCTGCTGGACAAGGCCGAGGGCGTGAAGATCCGCGACGACGAGCACCTGCTGCAGGAGGCCCCGAAGCGCGAGAGGGGCGCAGAGCCAGCGCGCGTGGGAGAAGCGCACTGCGCGTGTGGCGGACGAGACGCAACAACTGCGGGACCCGTGGCGGCGGAACTCGCGCGAGAACAAGGAGGCCGAAGCTGAGCGGCGCCTGGAGAAGACCCGGAAAAGGGGCCGCATCCTGCCCCAGGACCTGGAGCCGGCCAGCCTGACCTGAGGGCCCGACTGCCCGACCCCGGCAGGCTCAGGCTCCCAGCGGAAATCGGACGCTGCCCCGCTGCCCTCACCGACTTTTTGGGGCTCAGGCCGCACGTGCAGAAGAGCCTTCAGAGCCGGGTAAGGGGTGACCCAGATCCGGGCTCCAGTCCCCTCTGGTGAGGCCAGAACGCTCCCTGAAAATTCCGGGGTGGGGGACGAGGGAGTGGTGAGGAGTGAGTGGCATGGGGAGGGGCTGGGTCTTCACTGGCCCCCTCCTCCTCTCCCGAGTTCACAGGAGCAGGAAGGGAATGACCTGTGTGGCTGCTGTGTCAGCCCCCAAGTCTCTTGGACAAAAACCCAACTCCTGTAGCCAAAGCTGAAGGCGGAATTGACAGGCTTGGTAACTGGGGAAAAGCGGGGCCATCCTCAGGCTGCCTGGAATTGAATTATTCTAAATTTATTTGTAAGATGGATAAAGATTATCATTTAAGATAAACATGCACATTAAAAATCCTAAAATAACAGCTGGAAGATAGAAACAGTGTTACTAAACTAGAAAGAAGAAAAATGAAGTGGGGTGGACAGTGTCAGTCTAGGAGGAGGTGGGAGAGAAAGTAAAACCTAAAACTAAGCCGGGTGAATGGAGGATACACAGAGGCAGAGTTAAGTCCAAGCCCACAGGCAGCCAGAACCAATGCACGTCGACAAAACTCAGATGAACTTTATGGTATGTGGATTATATTTCCAAAAAACTGTTAATAAAATTCTTTTGACTAAACTCCAGTTAAGAAACAGATGGTAACCAAAAGGAAGCTGGTGTTGGCTGTATTATAAGATGAAGTCGACTTTAAGATAAAAGGCACTGCTAAGGAGGACTATCACCACGTAGCGAAAAGGGGTTCAAATCACCTGGAAGGTAGAACAGTCGTGCACCAGGAACATAGCTTCAAATCTGTCTAGCAGAAACTGACACAACTACAAGGAGAAATCAATTCACAAACCAAAGTGGGAGATTTTTAACATCTTTGTTAGGAATTGATAAACCAGGCAGACAAAATCAGATGGATATGGAAGGTTTGGATGAGAGTATTTATAAGCTTGATCTGTTGGACACACAGAACAGTGTATCTGAAAACAGTATGTACTTCAAGCACACATGGAACAGTGGTGAAAACCAACCATCTCCTAGTCCATAAAGCAAGTCATATTTCAAAGCGTCAGTGTCATACAAAGTATATGATCTGGCCACAGAAAAATGAAAAAACTTAAGAGGTAATTGTTAAAGTTTTCTGTTTGGAAGCTTAGAAACACTCTTCTAAATTACCTGTGAGTCAAAGAATCATCCCTGATGGATGTTAGCGAATATTTAGGACTGAAAGATAATGAAAATGCTATGCGTCACAACCCTTTCACAATGACATCCAACGCACTTAGCAACAGCTATTATTTTTCTGGTTTGTTTGTTCCCTGCCTCCCACCCATAAAAATATAATCTCCATGCAAGCAGGCACCAGTCTGCCTTTTTCATACCTGTATTACCTGCTCTTAGAAGAAAGTCTAACATAGAGTAGGTACTCAATAAATATTTGCCTGACAAATGAACGTATGCCTTTTTCTTGAAAGTCAACTGGTAACCACTGGTTTATTCAACAAGTATATGAGCACCTTCTCTACAAAAGGCCAGACACAGGTGAGTCTAGGCAAAGCCCGCCCTCGAGAGCATAAAAGAGCCTAACAGTAGTATCAGTAGAATAAATAGCGTTCATCTTTGTACCTTCCACAGCGTAGAGACAGTCTTGGAGCTCATTAAAGAGTGAAAGGACAAAAGAGGACTCTGCTAAAATGGTATTAGAAATTCAGAGGGAGAAAAGAGTTCTTAAAAATGAAAGGGGGCTTCCCAGGTGGCGCAGTGGTTGAGAGTCCGCCTCCCGATGCAGGGGACACGGGTTCGTGCCCCGGTCTGGGAAGATCCCACATGCCGCAGAGCGACTGGGCCCGTGAGCCATGGCCTCTGAGCCTGTGCGTCTGGAGCCTGTGCTCCGCAACGGGAGAGGCCCCAACAGTGAGAGGCCCGCGTACCGCAAAAAAAAAAAAAAAAAAAAGATGAAAGGATCCCACCTGAAGCTTAACACAATATTGCAAATCAACTATACTTCAATAAAAAAAATTTTTTTTAATGAAAGGATCAGGAAAGATTTCACATAGGATTTGTGATGATGGGAAACGAGGCTCGCCTTTCTAAGTAATGGGAGCAGTACAAATAAGGCACAGAGGTAGGAAGGGATACCTTCTGGGCAAGATTAAGTAGTTCCATTTGGAAGAAGTATAGGGTGTATAAAGAGGAATTCTAGGAGATAAAGCTGGGAAGGTTGGTTGGGATCAAAATTGATAAAAGTCCCTATAATTACAACTCTAGACAACATGGAACCTCTGAAAGTTTTTGAAAAAGGACTTACCATGACTGAAACCGTGCCTTAAAAGGGTTGAACTCAGGCAGGATCAGCTTCGTGAATATGCAGGCTCTGCCGTCACCGGGGACCCCGAGCACAGAAGGGCCCTGTGCTTGGTGTGATGTCCTGCTGCCAAGGTGTTGAGAGTTTAAGTAATTTTGAATAAGGGGCCCTGCGTTTTTCATCTTGCACTGGGACCTTCAAACTATGTGGCTAGTCCTGAAGTCAGGAGAGAGCGATTATGAATGATTAAAATGAGGGGGAGTCAGGAGGCAAGGAGACCAGACAAGAAACCATAATAATGGTTCAAGGAAAAGCTAAAGAGGACATGAGGTGGGGAAGCCTTCCTACTCTTAGTAGATACTCTAAGTATTTAGAGGGAATAAAGAAACTTGGGTCATAGTTTGGGTCACAGACACAAAGATATTCTTCGAAACTCTCAGCTCCAAACTACACAGAATGATTCTTAAAATGTAAGTCAGGCAGAAGTTGAAAGTTTATAGGAAGCCATTGGAAGTTTTTGAGCAGGGATTTTATATAAGATTTATTTAACAAATATTTATTGAACACTTGCTATGTGCCAGGCATAGTGGTGGAATTAGAAACCTACTGGGTGCCAGAGATTAGTGTTACCGAACGAAAGCTCACTGCCCAAGGCATACAGAAGCCAATACTCTGGCATCGGCTTTTGAGAAAAGAAAGCTTTATTGCGAGGTCGACCTGCAGAGCTCAAATCTGTCTCCCAGATCCAACGTTCAGGGCGAAATTTAAGGAATTAGGAGAATTTCAAACCTGGAAGCTGACTGGCTCATCTTGAATCAGTCCATGTATGGTAATCAAGCTACTCTTGCTGCTGGAAGCTGGATTTTCCTCACTGAAGGAGTTCTTGCTTTGTAAAGAGCTCTGGTGGCAACATTTCTATTCTTTGAATTCCGTAGACTGAAGATCCTTGGTTCCGGGGTCATCCTGGAGACACAGGTTTCCGTGTTGCACATGCGCAGTGATGTCTCTGCAAAATACATTCAGGTTTCATTAATCAACAGCCTGTTTTTATTTTTATTTTTTTTGATTTTTTGTTTTTTGGGGTTTTTTGAGGGGAGGTTGCCAACCTTTTATTTTTCTTTTTTAACAGCTTTATTGGAGTATAACTGCTTTACAATGGTGTGTTAGTTTCTGCCCTATAACAAAGTGAATCAGTTATACATATATATATGTCCCCATATCTCCTCCCTCTTGCATCTCCCTCCCTCCCACCCTCCCTATCCCACCCCTCTACGTGGTCACAAAGCACCAAGCTGATCTCCCTGTGCTATGTGGCTGCTTCCTACTAGCTATCTATTTTACGTTTAGTAGTGTATATATGTCCATGCCACTCTCTCACTTTGTCACAGCTTACCCTTCCCCCTCCCCATACCCTCAAGTCCATTCTCTAGTAGGTCTATGTCTTTATTCCCGTCTTACCCCTAGGTTCTTCATGACCTTTTTTTTTTTCTTAGATTCCATATATATGTGTTAGCATACGGTATTTGTTTTTCTCTTTCTGACTTACTTCACTCTGTATGACAGACTCTAGGTCCATCCACCTCTGACTTACTTCACTCTGTATGACAGACTGTAGGTCCATCCACCTCACTACAAATAATTCAATTTCGTTTCTTTTTATGGCTGAGTAATATTCCATTGTATATATGTGCCACACCTTCTTTATCCATTCATCTGTCGATGGACACTTAGGTTGCTTCCATGTCCTGGCTATTGTAAATAGAGCTGCAATGAACATTTTGGTACATGACTCTTTTTGAATTATGGTTTTCTCAGGGTATATGCCCAGTAGTGGTATTGCTGGGTCGTATGGTAATTCTATTTTTAGTTTTTTAAGGAACCTCCATACTGTTCTCCATAGCGAAGGGCCTATTTTTAAAAGCAAAATCATTTTAAGCTGGTCCATGTTTTACATGCTATTTCATAACAGTCCCTTCCATAAACACTGCCAGAGTAGGAAGAATTTTGTATACAGATATTTTTCAGTTATGGTCACCATATAATTTGATCACTGTATAAAGTGTTACACTGAAAGAAAATGTAATGGTTTTTGGGGAGAAAATGTGAAAGCATCTTTCTGCTCTTAAGAAGGCTTCAAGGACATTTCAGGAAGAACCTGGGGTGGTAGGTGAAGAACTGGCTCCAAAATGAACTTAAACCTCATGTCAAGCAATGCACCATTTCAAAATGCAGTGCTAGCTTCCGGGATTTTCGAATCAGATCAGCAAATCTCCATTACAAAGAACAACTGCACATTTCCTTTTCTAAGACTAAATGCCTCACCAGTACATTCTAACTGGCTTTTTCTTTGGTTTATTCTGCTTACCCCAAGTCAGCGTTCAAAGCTGTTGGTTTATATAACCTGGAAAACAAATCTAATGAAAACCATTAGGTTGTCATCAAGGGAGAGCTGGATAAGAAGCTCTTGAACTCGTTTCACCCTCTCAAAGGGCAGGACTTATTTTTCTAACCATGAAAACAGCAGATTGGGGAGAAAGCAGAGAGCGATGCAAACACAGACATGGCTGCTCTCTGAGATTTTTCCTCTCCTCAGAAAGCAAAGTGAACACGCGTGGCTCTTGGTACTGTTCACCTGCTTTGTTCCTTCCTGTCCTCTTCCCTTATGGGAAGAAAGTCTTTTAACATAATCATGCATCACAATTAAGGCTTTCAGGGTAATGGGTATTAACAAGAGAGAGGTGAAGCTGTCTGGTAGGTGCCTCGTTCTGAGGAATACAAAGATCCACTGTTATTTCCCCAAGATGCAGTGACCTCAGACCAAAGGGGCACAGAGTGTCCTGGGCTTGGCCAACCATGGTAGCAGCTGGTTGGAACCAGAACCTTGGGAGGTGGAGTGGGAGGTCGGGCAGAAGGCAGAGGAGCAGAGAAGGAAGAAGTGGGGGAAACTTGGAAGGGCTCTCTGGGCTCCAACCCAACGTGTAATGTACATATGTTACACCTTTGGTTAACCCCCTGGGATGACAGGAATTGGTTCTGAGGGAGACCCAGGCCTCCCTGGCACAGAGCTGGTCCTACATGCCCCTATAACTGGGGCTCTGCAGAGCATCATGACCCCCAGTTATACAAATTTCATAACAGGAACTCTTCCCAGCCTCTAGGTCTTTACATATGCTATTCCTCTGCCCCCAATTCTCTTGCTCTGTATTGACAGCCATTGAATCATCCTTAAGACCCAACTGGCACTTTAGCTCCTCTTGGGAGCTTTCCCTGACGTCTAGAGACAGTGAGGCTCCCCTGTTCTAAGCTGCCAGGATATCTCATTGCACTTCCTGGGCATCTCTAACATGTTGTACAGTCACCGTTGCCTATATAATTGTCTCCTTCACTAGACTGTGAATTGCTCAAACGCAGACTGAGTCTCGTTAATCTTACATCCATACTAGCTAGGTAGCTAACACAGTGCATAACAGGTGTTTAATTAGTGTTTAGTGAATGAAAAAAAAAAAAAAAGCCAAGAATAAAGGATCAGTTTTTGTGAGGCAAATGTGCTACCCACTTGGCCAGATGTGCCCAGTGAAGGGGGTCTTTGAGGGACCTAAAAGTCGTACATTCCACAGTGTCCTGTGAAATTCAAGATAAAGGAAGCCACCCTCCTGAACCTAAGAGCATACCTGGTTGATTCTCCCCTCTAGGGAGCCCCAAGGAAAGAAGATCATTATGAACTGCCATGAAAAACGGGAATCATTTGACTGCCCAGGAAATCTTATCATCTAGTTGCAATCTATAGTATTAGAGGTTTTTTTGTTTGTTTGTTTTGTTTTTTAGTATTAGAGTTTTGTGTGCTCTTTTCTGATGATCAATTTTCTACCTGTCAACTTAGAAAGGGCCGGCAAGAGGCAGAGATAATCCTGCTTGGTCTGACTGAAAGTATTCCCACAAGTGTCTAAAGACAAAATAACCTACGCATCTAGACTCGTAGTTACATGAAGGTAACTATTGGGAAGTTGTGCCAGGTGCTGCCTTGGCATGGCCTTTTCTCCAGTGCCTTATATATTAATTTTAAAAGGTTCTTGACATTTCAGTAGAACTGATATAATCATTTTCAGAGACAGGTGCCTGTCCTCAGAATGGGTGTATTTTATTTTATTTTATTTTTATTTTATTTTATTTTTTTGTGGTACACGGGCCTCTCACTGTTGTGGCCTCTCCCGTTGCAGAGCACGGGCTCTGGATGCACAGGCTCAGCAGCCATGGCTCACGGGCCCAGCCGCTCCACGGCATGTGGGATCTTCCCGGACCGGGGCACGAACCTGTATCCACTGCATCGGCAGGCGGACTCCCAACCACTGCGCCACCAGGGAAGCCCTGTATTTTATTTTTGATCTAAGTGATATGAGTTAGAATTATTATTCTACCCAAAAAAGACATGGCAATAAGCTGAACAATCTTTATCTATGAAACTTTTTTTCACATTTCAAAATATTTTCAAATATAGTATCTCCTTGACATTCACCAATAATCCTATAGAAGTAGCCCGACCAGGGGGTTATTACTTAAATATTAAGAAAAGGGAATTGGACTCAGAAGGCATAAGGGACTCATCCAAAGGTACCAGGCAGTAAGTGGCAGATTTAGTCTCTAGATTCCAAACCCCTAATAAAAGTTTACCTGGGGAGGAGGGAGCAGCAGTGAGCACGGGCTCCCAGAGGTGGGGGAGGTGTCGGGGGAGAGGAGGGACCCGTGAGCAGCCGTGTGGTCACAGCGGCGACCTGCAGAGGCCATGGCAGCTCCAGGACGGAGAGCAGGCTTGAATAGTAAGTGGCAATGATTTAGATGCTTCCAAATTCTCTGCACTACAGGCGTTTGGTGGCCGTGTGGATGAAAGGCTCTTGGTGCTGCAGCCAGGAGTCAGTGCTGTGCCTTTGAGGTGGGAGAGCCAACTTCAGGACACTGATCCACAAGAGACCTCCCAGCTCCACATAATATCAAACAGCGAAAATCTCCCAGAGATCTCCATCTCAACACCAGCACCCAGCTTCACTCAACGACCAGCAAGCTACAGTGCTGGACACCCTATGCCAAACAACTAGCAAGACAGGAACACGACCCCACCCATTAGCAGAGAGGCTGCTTAAAATCATAATAAGTCCACAGACACCCCAAAACACACCACCAGACGTGGACCTACACACCAGAAAGACAAGATCCAGCCTCATCCACCAGAACACAGGCACTAGTCCGCTCCACCGGAAGCCTACACAACCCACTGAACCAACTTTACCCACTGGGGACAGACACCAAAAACAACGGGAACTACAAACCTGCAGCCTGCAAAAAGGAGACCCCAAACACAGTAAGATAAGCAAAATGAGAAGCCAGAAAAACACACAGCAGATGAAGGAGCAAGATAAAAACCCACCAGGGCTTCCCTGGTGGCGCAGTGGTTTAGAGTCCACCTGCCGATGCACGGAACATGGGTTTGTGCCCCCGTCTGGGAAGATCCCACATGCCACGGAGCGGCTTGGCCCGTGAGCCATGGCCGCTGAGCCTGCACGTCCGGAGCCTGTGCTCCGCAACAGGAGAGGCCACAACAGTGAGAGGCCCACGTACCACAAAAAAAAAAAAAAAACCCACCAGACTTAACAAATGAAGAGGAAATAGGCAGTCTACCTGAAAAAGAATTCAGAATAATGATAGTAAAGATGATCCAAACTCTTGGAAATAGAATAAAGAAACTGCAAGAAACATTTAAAAAGGACCTAGAAGAACTAAACATGAAACAAGCAACGATGAACAACACAATAATTGAAATTAAAAATACTCTAAAAAAAATACTCTAGAAGGGATCAATACAGAATAACTGAGGCAGAAGAACAGATAAGTGACCTGGAAGATAAAATAGTGGAAATAACTACTGCAGAGCAGAATAAAGAAAAAAGAATGAAAAGAACTGAGGACAGTCTCAGAGACCTCTGGGACAACATTAAACGCACCAACATCCGAATTATAGGGGTTCCAGAAGAAGAAGAGAAAAAGAAAGGGACTGAGAAAATATTTGAAAAGGTTATAGTTGAAAACTTCCCTAGTATGGGAAAGGAAATAGTTAATCAAGTCCAGGAAGCACAGAGAGTCCCATACAGGATAAATCCAAGGAGAAACATGCCAAGACACATATTAATCAAACTGTCAAAAATTAAATACAAAGAAAACATATTAAAAGCAGCAAGGGAAAAACAACAAATAACACACAAGGGAATCCCCATAAGGTTAACAGCTGATCTTTCAGCAGAAACTCTGCAAGCCAGAAGGGAGTGGCAGGACATATTTAAAGTGATGAAGGAGAAAAACCTACAACCAAGATTACTCTACCTAGCAAGGATCTCATTCAGATTAGATGGAGAAATTAAAACCTTTACAAACAAGCAAAAGCTGAGAGAGTTCAGCACCACCAAACCAGCTTTACAACAAATGCTAAAAGAACTTCTCTAGGCAAGAAACACAAGAGAAGGAAAAGACCTACAATAACAAACCCAAAACAATTAAGAAAATGGGAATAGGAACATACATATCGATAATTACCTTAAATGTAAATGGATTAAGCGCTCCCACCAAAAGACACAGATTGGTTGAATGGATACAAAAACAAGACCCATATATATGCTGTCTAAAAGAGACCCACTTCAGACCTAGAGACACATACAGACTGAAAGTAAAGGGATGGAAAAAGATATTCCATGCAAATGGAAACCAAAAGAAAGCTGGAGTAAATTCTCATATCAGACAAAATAAACTTTAAAATAAAGACTATTGGGCTTCCCTGGTGACGCAGTGGTTGGGAGTCCACCTGCCAATGCAGGGGACGTGGGTTCATGCCCCGGTCCGGGAGGATCCCACATGCTGCGGAGCGGCTGGGCCCGTGAGCCATGGCCACTAAGCCTGCGCGTCCGGAGCCTGTGCTCCGTGGCAGGAGGGGCCACAACAGTAAGAGGCCCATATACTGCAATAAATAAATAAATAAATAAAGTAAAATAAAATAAAGACTATTAGAAGAGACAAAGAAGAACACTAAATAATGATCAAGGGATCGATCCAAGAAGAAGATATAACAATTGTAAACATTTATGCACCCAACATAGGAGTACCTCAGTACATAAGGCAACTACTAACAGCCATAAAAGGGGAAATCGACAGAAACACATTCATAGTAGGGGACTTTAACACCCCACTTTCACCAATGGACAGATCATCCAAACAGAAAATAAATAAGGAAACACAAGCTTTAAATGATACATTAAACAAGATGGACTTCATTGATATTTATAGGACATTCCATCCAAAAACAACAGAATACACATTTTTCTCAAGTGCTCATGGAACATTCTCCAGGATAGATCATATCTTGGGTCACAAATCAAGCCTCGGTAAATTTAAGAAAATTGAAATTGTATCGTGTCTTTTCCGACCACAACGCTATGAGACTAGATATCAATTACAGGAAAAGATCTGTAAAAAATACAAACACATGGAGGCTAAACAATACATTACTTAATAACGAAGTGATCACTGAAGAAATCAAAGAGGAAATCAAAAAATACCTAGAAACAAATGACAATGGAGACACGACAACCCAAAACGTATGGGATGCAGCAAAAGCAGTTATAAGAGGGAAGTTTATAGCAATACAATCCTACCTTAAGAAACAGGAAACATCTCGAATATACAACCTAACCTTGCACCTAAAGTAATTAGAGAAAGAAGAACAAAAAAACCCCAAAATTAGCAGAAGGAAAGAAATCATAAAGATCAGATCAGAAATAAATGAAAAAGAAATGAAGGAAACGATAGCAAAGATCAATAAAACTAAAAGCTGGTTCTTTGAGAAGGTAAACAAAATTGATAAACCATTAGCCAGACTCATCAAGACAAAAAGGAAGAAGACTCAAATCAATAGAATTAGAAATGAAAAAGGAGAAGTAACAACTGACACTGCGGAAATACAAAAGATCATGAGAGATTACTACAAGCAAGTCTATGCCAATAAAATGGACAACCTGAAAGAAATGGACAAATTCTTAGAAATGCACAACCTGCCAAGACTGAATCGGGAAGAAATAGAAAATATGAACAGACCAATCACAAGCACTGAAATTGAAAGTGTGATTAAAAATCTTCCAACAAACAAAAGCCCAGGACCAGATGGCTTCACAGGCGAATTCTATCAAACATTTAGAGAAGAGCTAACACCTATACTTCTCAAACTCTTCCAAAATATAGCAGAGGGAGGAACACTCCCAAACTCATACTACGAGGCCACCATCGCCCTGATACCAAAACCAGACAAGGATGTCACAAAGAAAGAAAACTACAGGCAAATATCACTGATGAACATAGATGCAAAAATCCTCAACAAAATACTAGCAAAGAGAATCCAACAGCACATTAAAAGGATCATACACCATGATCAAGTGGGGTTT
The DNA here is from genome assembly GCF_003676395.1 of Aethalodelphis obliquidens. Classification (NCBI taxonomy): domain Eukaryota; kingdom Metazoa; phylum Chordata; class Mammalia; order Artiodactyla; family Delphinidae; genus Aethalodelphis; species Aethalodelphis obliquidens. The sequence continues at coordinate 23,502,992 of NW_020837951.1, forward strand.
ATTCTAGGAATGCAAGGATTCTTCAATATACGCAAATCAATCAACGTGATACACCATATTAACAAATTGAGAGAGAAGGAGAAAAACCATATGATCATCTCAATAGATGCAGAGAAAGCTCTTGACAAAATTCAACACCCATTTATGATAAAAACCCTGCAGAAAGTAGGCATATAGGGAACTTTCCTCAACATAATAAAGGCCATATATGACACCCACAGCTCAATGATGAAAAACTGAAAGCATTTCCACTAAGATCAGGAACAAGACAAGGTTGCCCACGCTCAACACTCTTATTCAACATAGTTTTGGAAGTTTTAGCCACAGCAATCAGAGAAGAAAAGGAAATAAAAGGAATCCAAATCGGAAAAGAAGTAAAGCTGTCACTGTTTGTAGATGACATGATACTATACATAGAGAATCCTAAAGATGCTACCAGAAAACTGCTAGAGCTAATCAATAAATTTGGTAAAGTAGCAGGATACAAAATTAACACAGAGAAATCTCTTGCATTCCTATACACTAATGATGAAAAATCTGGAAGTGAAATCAAGGAAACACTCCCATTTACTGTTGCAACAAAAAGAATAAAAGACCTAGGAATAAACCTACCTAAGGAGACAAAGACCTGTATGCAGAAGACTATAAGACACTGATGAAAGAAATTAAAGCTGATACAAATAGATGGAGAGATATACCATATTCTTGGATTGGAAGAATCAACATTGTGAAGATGACTCTACTACCCAAAGCAATCTACAGATTCAATGCAATCCCTATCAAACTACCACTGGCATTTTTCACAGAACTAGAACAAAAAATTTCACAATTTGGGGCTTCCCTGGTGGCGCAGTGGTTGGGAGTCCACCTGCTGATGCAGGGGGCGTGGGTTTGTGCCTGGGTCTGGGAGGATCCCGTGTGCCGCGGACCAGCTGGGCATGTGAGCCATGGCTGCTGAGCCTGCGCGTCCGGAGCCTGAGCTCCGCGACGGGAGAGGCCACAGCGGTGAGAGGCCCACGTACCGCAAAAAAAAAAAAAAAAAATTCACAATTTGTATGGAAATGCAAAAGACTCCGAATAGCCAAAGCAATCTTGAGAACAAAAAATGGAGCTGGAGGAATCAGGCTCCCTGACTTCAGACTATACTACAAAGCTACAGTAATCAAGGCAGTATGGTACTGGCACAAAAACAGAAATATAGATCAATGGAACACGATAGAAAGCCCTGAGATAAACACATGCACATATGGTCACCTTATCTTTGATAAAGGAGGCAGGAATGTACAGTGGAGAAAGGACAGCCTCTTCAATAAGTGGTGCTGGGAAAACTGGACAGGTACATGTAAAAGTATGAGATTAGAACACTCCATAACACCATAGACAAAAATAAGCTCAAAATGGATTAAAGACCTAAATGTAAGGCCAGAAACTATCAAACTTTTAGAGGAAAACACAGGCAGAACACTATGACATAAATCACAGGAAGATCCTTTTTGACCCACCTCCTAGAGAAATGGAAATAAAAATAAACAAATGGGACCTAATGAAACTTCGAAGCTTTTGCACAGCAAAGGAAACCATAAACAAGACAAAAAGACAACCCTCAGAATGGGAGAAAATATTTGCAAATGAAGCAACTGACAAAGGATTAATCTCCAAAATTTATAAGGCGCTCATACAGCTCAATAACAAAAAAACAAACAACCCAATCCAAAAATGGGCAGAAGACCTAAATACACATTTCTCCAAAGAAGATATACAAATTGCCAACAAACACATGAAAGAATGCTCAACATCACTAATCATTAGAGAAATGCAAATCAAAACTACCATGAGATATCATCTCACACCAGTCAGAATGGCCATCATCACAAAATCTAGAAACAATAAATGCTGGAGAGGGTGTGGAGAAAAGGGAACACTCTTGCACTGCTGGTGGGAATGTGAATTGGTACAGCCACTATGGAAAACAGTATGGAGGTTCCTTAAAAAACTAAAAATAGAACTACCATATGACCCAGCAATCCCACTACTGGGCATATACCCTGAGAAAACCAAAATTCAAAAAGAGTCATGTACCAAAATGTTCATTGCAGCCCTATTTACAACAGCCAGGACATGGAAGCAACCTAAGTGTCCATCAACAGATGAATGGTTAAAGAAAATGTGGCACATATATACAATGGAATATTACTCAGCCATAAAAAGAAACGAAATTGAGTTATTTGTAGTTAGGTGGATGGACCTAGAGTCTGTCATACAGAGTGAAGTAAGTCAGAAAGAGAAAAAGAAATACTGTATGCTCACACATATATATGGAATCTAAGAAGAAAAAAAAAAAGGTCATGAAGAACCTAGGGGTAAGATAGGAATAAAGACACAGACCTACTAGAGAATGGACTTGAGGATATGGGGAGGGGGAAGGGTAAGCTGTGACAAAGTGAGAGAGTGGCATGGACATATATACACTACCAAACGTAAAATAGATAGCTAGTGGGAAGCAGCCGCATAGCACAGGGAGATCAGCTCGGTGCTTTGTGACCACCTGGATGGGTGGGATAGGGAGGGTGGGAGGGAGGGAGACGCAAGAGGGAGGAGATATGAGAACATATGTATATGTATAACTGATTCACTTTGTTATAAAGCAGAAACTAACACACCATTGTAAAGCAATTATACTCCAATATAGATGTAAAAAAAAAAAAAGTTTACCTGGTTTATGGGCTTCCCTGGTGTTGCAGTGGTTAAGAATCTGCCTGCCAATGCAGGGGACAGGGGTTCAAGCCCTGGTCCGGGAAGTTCCCACATGCCGTGGAGCAACTAAGCCCGTGCGCCACTACTACTGAGCCTGCGCTCTAGAGCCCGCGATCCACAACTACGGAAGCCCGTGTGCCACAACTACTGAAGCCCACACGCCTAGAACCCGCGCACTGCAACGAAGAGTAGCCCCCATCGCCACAACTAGAGAAAGCCCACGAGGAGCAGCAGAGACCCAACGCAGCCAAAAATAAATTAATTAATTAATTTTTTAAAATAGTTCCCCTGGTTTTTGCCTAAAGGATAAATGCTGACATTTCCAGATAAGATTAACATGTAGCACAAGGATCTAACTCACTGCACCAAATATTTTGGGTTCTCCACATGGTGGGTTTGATTTTTCCTACTCCTTGAAGTGAGGTGTAGCTGAGTGATTCGCTTTGGTGGGCTGAAGTTTTGGAGTCCAGTGCACAAGTGGAGACACTCTTTCCCTCTGCCATTTAGGTGGTAGCTACGCCATCAGTCTTGGTCCCACAGTAAAGCCAATGAGGAGAAGAGCCCCCAGCTGACACATCATGGACCCAGGCAGGGAATAAACCTTTGTTTAATTGAGGTGTATTGTTACCACAGCACAACCTGACTTACCCTGCCTGATACACTCCATGCAAGGGCTTACATGCAATGACCTTATGGAAATGACCAAAGAACCATAAAAATGGGGGCAGTTGCATCTCTCTGGAAGTTAAGGAAGTGTGCCATCCATAAGCCGTAAGTTTGGAGAAATTTCAACAAGATAAAATAAGCTTAAGGAAGGATAACAAGGGATGACTCAATACTCCTTTAAATAAATTAGTAACCTAGAAATGTTTACTTTTTCATGCTAAATAGGGACATGGTGAGGAGGCCCCCCTCACCAAAAATAAGAATAATAATAATAATAATCCCCAACTTTTGGGTTTGGAGAAGAAAGTACCTTAATAGCTGCTGGTGGGGCATACTGTGATAAGCCCTAGCTTTGTTCCAGAAGGTACCGTTCTGCTCTCCCTAAGATAACACACAATATGCATGCACGTGAAGAGCAATCTAGAGCCACCTCCCCAGGTGGAGGTGGTGGCATGTGGTGACTCAAAAACGCTCTGCCGAATCTGATAGAGCACTGAATGACTGGCACAGGGACCCACCTGTTTTCTAACCAGCATTCATGTGGCCCCTGTACGGAAGATGCTATCTCCTGAAGCAAAACTTTGAAGCATGAAAGCAGAAACATATTCGGCATATCTCTGTTGGCTTTTATTTTTTATTTTATTTATTTATTTATTTGTTGGCTGCATTGGGTCTTCATTGCAGTGCACGGGCTTCTCATTGCGGTGGCTTCTCTTATTGTGGAGCACAGTTTCTAGGCGCATGGACTTCAGTAGTTGTAGCACTCGGGCTCAGTAGTTGTGGCTTGCGGGTTCTAGAGCGCAGGCTCAGTAGTTGTGGCACATGGGCTTAGTGGCTCCGTGGCATGTGGGATCTTCCCGGACCAGGGCTTGAACCCATGTCCCCTGCATTGGCAGTCAGATTCTTAACCACTGCGCCACCAGGGAAGTCCCTCTGTTGGCTTTTAAATCACAGAGAATAAAAACAACACTGATACTATGTGAATTGTGAATTGTGAATTCACATTCTGGGTAAAAATGACGTCAGAGTGAAAGGGGACACATTCAGACTGAGAGGGTATGCCCACCGCACGGCGAATGGAGGGGGTATAAGTGGTGGGGTGTCTCAGGTCATGAAAAGGGCAAACAAGGATTTGAAACCAGAAAATCAGGAAGCCATTCTTACCTCCCCCATTTAGCAGCTAAGTTACCTTGGCCAAGATTCTTGTTAAAGCTCGGGTTCTTGATCAATGAAGATAATAATCCCTACAATTGAGCAGTGCTGTGAAGGTAAAACAAGGTCATATGTGGGCAGAAGCACTTTGTAAATTATGAAGTTCTGGTACAAGTGGTAATTGTTTATCTTTGGGCAGGACTGCGCGTTATAAAGTCATTTCTTAAACAGCTAGAAGCTGCCTCCTCTATCTCCCTAAGTCTCCTATTTCAGTTCCTCATAGTTAGTTGACATGTTAAATATTTGAGTGATAGGAAAGAAGGAAGGAAGGAGGGAGGGAGGGAGGGAAGGAGGGAGGGAGGGCAGGAAAGGATAGAAAAAAAGAAGGAATCCTCAGTTTGCCCATTGGGATCATACAAAATTAGTTTAATTCTTCTCTCAGATAAATATTTACTTAAAAAATGTGTTTCCTACTTTATTCCAAAAAGGATAAAAGGGATCTTACAAGGAAAACTAAAATACAATAAAAGAGCACAAATTTTAAATAGTGCAGAAGAAAAAAGACTACAAGGAAAGGGATAGGAATGAGCTTGGAGTGAGGCAGTCCTCAGTCTGGGTATGATGAACCACCTACTGGTTCTAAGCTTTGCAGCATCCAACACAAGAAAAGAAACATGATCATATATACAGTTCCCAACATCCATGAGGCAAAAAACAGAGCTGTCATTCAAGAGAAGTACTGATCTTCTTAGTAGTGAAGATAAGCATTTTTCCAAGAGGACACCATGGAAGGAAAGCATGACACCCTCAGCCTTGCTCTTCAACCAACAGAATAAGAAGCTTCCTAGGGATGGGTCCATGAGGACCCCTATATAGGCTGAAGGCATCAAATCAAGAAGCAATTCAGCAAAGTTAACTTTGCCCGCTGTCAGAACAGTGCAGCCCACCTTCCTGGGTCTCTGTGATCTAGTTTGACTCAAGGATATATGATAGATTATCTAGAAGAGGAAAAAATCAGCATGTCCTTCAAGCAACGATCCCCAGTATCATTCAAGTCCCCACAAACGCTTAGCTCTGCCAAAGGGTATGTAAAACAAAGAGTGTTTAAATGATCATAAGCACAATCCTATATGACCAAGAACTCTTGGTGCAACATGGAGGAAAAACATGGAATTGTGAATACAAATCTCAACTTACTTGTCAGATAAAATCAAAACCACAGGATAGAGTTTCCTGTCATGTGAGTGGGACCATTTGACAGAGGTCCCTCTGAGGCTGATGCAGTCAAGGACACCCATTCCACCTTTATTTCTGCCATAGAGTTTTAGCCACAGGATAAAGACAAAGATAAAAAGCTTAAAGTTAGAAATATGCAGAGATGAATGCCCCGAAATGCAAATTATTCACAAGCATAGGACATAATAAAATATTTTCCCAGAAAAGTGAATGCATAGGTTCCTTACCTTTCTAGAAGAGAAGTCACAGAGAAGAACCCGCCTTCCCCCGAGGAATGTACCAGGGCTGACCAGTGCACCCAGGTTTTTCATGACATAGTTGGCTCACTACATTGATGGTTGGCCCTCCCCTGTGCATGGTTCCCCAACTTATATCAAGGCAAGCTTTGTGAGCCAACAAAAAGCATTTTCATGATTTCCTGATGGGAAATAAAAGCTGAAGCTTGGAAAAGATCAGATGCGCTCTCATTAAATGGGAGAGACAGCTAAAAAGGAAGCCTCATCACTAGAGAGAGGAATCAGATCATGAAACTGTCAAGGGGAAGGACTGGGAACACCATCTTTCAGGGGGGACACAGTGGGGAAAAAAGAATGATAATAGAAATAACTGCTAATCATTGAGCACATTTTCTATGGTAGACACCCCTCCTTGTGCATGACCTCAGTTAAACTCAAAATTAACTCTAGGAAGTAGATACTGTACTCTGATTCTCTCCACTTTACAGAGGATGCAGTGGAGGATGACAGAAGTTAAAGCACCCTTTCAGCAGCTGGGTGAGGGGTGCAGGAGGGCAGATGGACTGACAGTGCTGTGACTTTCCTCCGGGGACCATGGCATCCCTCTGCAGACAACTACAAAAGTCACCAGCAGAGGACTGGTCAGGGGGTCCCTTCAGAGAGTTGACAGCATTCACTTCTCCAAGTAAGTTGGATTTAGATTCTGGATTGGATTTAGATAAATACCATTTATTTATTATTTATAAATACCATTTATTCTCTAGGTTATGGTATTCTCAGCAAGGATGATGTCATCCCCAAGGGGACCAAATTTGGTTCTTGGGATCTGTAGTGGGTTAAATATCATCTCCCAAAATTCATGTCCACCTAGAACCTCAGAATATGTCCTTATTAGAAATAGGGTCTTTGCAGATATAATTAAGGTAAGGCATGAGATGAGATCATTCTGAATGAGGGTGGACTCCAATCCAATGAGAGTGTCCTTATAAGAGATAGAAGAGGACAGACACAGAGAGAGGAAGGCCATGTGAAGACTCAGGCAGAGATTGCAGTTATGCAACCACAAGCCAGGGCATGCCTGGGGCTACCAGAGCTGAAGCAGGAAGGAAGGAGTCTCCTCTAGATCCTCAGGAGGAACACGGCCCTGTCAACACTTGGATTTTGGACTTCTAGTCTTCAGATCCATAAAAGAATAAATCTGTGTTAAGTCACCAAGTTTATGGTACTTTCTTATGGCAGTCCTGGGAAATTAATATAGGTGAAAAAATCTTACTCTTTTTATGTATAAAACACACACATAGATATAGATGTAGATATAGATATAGATGGTAAGTATACATATACTTTTATATTTACATAAACATAATTAGATTATGTTTATGGTATTAAATTTTCATGGGAGGAGGAGATGAGGAAAATAATATCTGAAAAAGCTCCTTATTGGGTTATAATGAATAAAAGGTTGAGAAACACTGCTCTAGACTGTGAAGATTTTGAGGGACGCTGGGGGAACAGGGAGAATGTTTTAGTCAGAGGCTACTTTTTACTGCTATTAAAATTGTTCTTGTTCTTGGCATTTAAATGAAATAGTCCCAATTGTTTCTTCTTCCATTCTGGCCCAGATGCAATTATTACAATTTCCAGAAAATTTGTTCTGCTAGCTATTTGCAATAGGATTTGTCCCCAAATGAGGCAGAACAATGACCTGTAATTTTCTGTTGTGTCCCCTGTAACACATTTCTCTTGCTGTCACAGGAGTTGTAAGGCAGTGTTGGTGTTTCTGGACTCTACTTTCTTTCTCTAGAATTTCCAGTTTTACCTCACAACTTCCATGTTGTGAAGATTGAACATGGAAGATTAAAGGTAGTTGGTAATTTCTCCATTAGATTTGCTTTTTTCCTGACGTTTCTAGTATGGCTAAAAGGAAATTGTAAATGGTTGCTCATTATACTGACCTTCAATGAAACCCACGGAATTAGATCATAGTCCTATGAAGACTATTCCATGAACTGCCTGTTCCGTCCTGATATGGGTCTCAGCGAGATAGAGAGAATCTGGAGATGGTTGGTGTAGCTCCAACTTTGCCTGGAATACGGACAGAAACCAGTTGGCAGTTGATGCAAAATGGAGGTCTCTAGGGACTTTCCCAAAGCTAAGTAACACTAAGTAGTTAATGTTCGTGACTGAAGTCTCCAAATTCTTCAGACTGACTCACAGTGAATGTGATGATGTTGTCCTGGTAGATTTTGAGAGCAGGCATGACCCGCTTACTTCTACTGCAGTAGAAGTCTTAATTATCATGACTCCTCTGGAATGTTTCATTTTCAATAGAACTGCCTCCGGTTGTGGGTAGTTGGAGTTACGGGATGTTAAACATGCCTCTCCCTCTCCTTGCAGCTGAGTACAATAGGACAAGACCACCTATGTAGGATGAGCTTAGAAACGTGAGGCAGGCTCTGCAGTCCTTCACTCCTCACACTGGGACAGGTTTAGGGATTTGTCACAGAGATTGGGAAGTGGGGAGTTTTTTAAGAAAAAGACTTGCTGTGCTGTGGCATTTCCCCTCCGTTCCCACTGGGAAATGGGAAGGAAGGGGGAAGTTGTTCTCACCTAAAGCCATAGGAGGATGGGTTTCAAGTCTCAGAGTTTGATAGATATACTCTGGTGATTGGAAGACAGAGTCCGGAGCTGACCTATATCTGAAATTGTCAAAATGTGAGAGGCTGGCTGGCTGGAGAGGCCATTGGTGGTACAGTTAAGAGGGCTGCATTGCAATTGGCCCACACTTGAAGAGTGTGGAGGGGCAAAGATGCATACATGCATCCCAGGTGTTAGATATGGATCCCTCAGAAGGGAGGAAGGTTAGGTGATCCCCCCAGAAGGGGTGTGGAGGGAGCCACCGAGGGTCAGGGACTGTCCAGGAAAGTGCCACACCAAGTAACCAAAATAGGAGGGTCCCAGGAAGGATAGCTCCAACGAACCCAAGAGAAAGCCCTATAGAGGAGGAATTGGCCTTTGTCCACTGGCTCCGCCCAGAGGGCACCAATGTAGATTACAAGTACATTGTGATCTACCTTGTAAGTCAAGGCAGGCATCTTCTGCCTCTTCCTCCTCTCCCTCTCTAGCCCTTACCCTGGAGAAGCCAAAGCCGCAGAGTCGAGGAGAAGGAGTAGAAAAATGAGGAATAGTGAAGAATCCAACCACGCCTCCCTCCCCACTGGTAGTCTCCACCTGACAAGGGTCCACACTGTGGGAGAGGAGAGACTTTAAATGGGATGGAAGATTGAAGTTTGCTATTCAACCAGACTGGACTTACTAATTAGACAATGTGTTAACCTGCGAGTGAGTGATTGGAAAAGCTATGGGAACTGCCCAGACTTTCATCCAGGGGAAGGGAAAGACAAGTCAACAAGAGAAGTTTAGAGAAAAAGTAAAGTCCTGGGCTTCCCTGGTGGCACAGTGATTGAAAATCTGCCTGCCAATGCAGGGGACATAGGTTCGAGCCCTGGTCCGGGAAGATCCCACATGCTGCAGAGCAACTAAGCCCATGCACCACAACTACTGAGCCTGCGCTCTAGAGCCCACGAGCCACAACTACTGAGCTGGAGTGCGAAAACTACTGAAGCCCACACACCTAGAGCCCATGCTCCACAACAAGAGAAGCCACCGCTATAAGAAGCCCACGCACTGCAACAAAGAGTAGCCCCTGCTCGCTGCAGCTAGAGAAAGCCGGCATGCGGCAACGAAGACCCAATGCAGCCATAAATTTATTTATTTATTTATTTATTTATATATTTAAAAAAAAAGTAAAGTCCTGCTTATTCAATAAGCTGGTCACTTGATGCCTTTTGGAACAGAACTGCATCTAAAAGGTTTATCGGGTTAAGCTAGCCCATAAAATATATCATCAAATACTAAATGAATTAACCTCATTTAGTTATATAGGCAACATTATCCAGCTGCCTCAATAGGTTTAGAACAGTGGAATTTTAGTAAATGAAAATACTATTTATATTTGAATTCATAATTGATGCACTTTACAAAGGTAGAGAGACTGTAGATGACTCTGAGAAATCCTACGCAATCTCAGTAGGCAAATACATTCAACGTGCCCACAACTACTGATGCCTTATTTCTTAACCTGGAGAGGCATTGAGACCTTGGGTGACTTACATCTATGTGCTGTCTCCTGGAGATACCCAACGGTGCTTGGAAGGGGCCACTATTTCTCTTTCAGTCCTGAAATTATTTTCATAACCATTCTCCTCCTCCTCTGACCTGGGAGGGTCATGCCCACCTTCCGGGGCTCTGATCTGTTCTCTACCTGCAACATCCTGGTCTTAGGAGCAGGTGAGTCCCAGGACTACGAAGGCAGAGGGCACAATGGACAGCAATACACAAACTTTTTGGCTTTGGGGGAACATATTCTGCTGCATACTCTTTAGGTATTTCAACTGGCCAAAGAGTATTTTACCCTAATTCCATCCTCAAGTAGGTCTTTGTAACTCACCGTATTCCAACACATGCCTTGGAGTCCAAGTTCTCTATGTTGTAAATGGATGTAATGCTACTTTGGTCATCCAAGACTCTCAGGTTCTTGTCTTGGCCAAACCAAAAAGTAGCTCACCTCCACACCCTTGCTACCAGGTTTTTATGAAAGCAAGTCTCAGATCAAATTCTGCCACATGGACAGATACCAACTAAACAAACTTTAATAGTAAGTAAGCACAAAACAGATCAAATAACCTCTTTTGGTTTTTAGATGCTCTGATTCCACCTTGCATGGAACATTAACCAGAGGCAGATGTCACAATGTTCCAGAGGCAGGATTCTGTCGCCCTAATTGTCCACAGAAAGCAACCAGAATCATTCCACTCTGCATCAACATAGAACTACTTAAGTAAGGACCAGACCTCAGGTGCCATCCCCAAGGGATCAGGCTGTAAGACTTGCAAGGGTGGCAGCCATCTCTAAAGTATGCTAGGCAATAGCCAACTCACATAGCTGGAGACCCTTTAATGTCACTGAGAAGAGCCTACTCCTAACATCTGTTATGCAGATTAACAAGACATAAATTTCATCCATGAAAACTCATTTCTGACATTCATTATGTTGACTAATAAAGTCTCTGGTGGTGATTGAGATATAGACAAATGCTGTAGCAGCTGCCTTTAGGGCCTGGCCTTTCTGATTAAGTGCTAGCTGATCACTCCTAGGGTGTGAATTGTTGATTCGGGCAACTGACAGCCCCTAGAGAGCAGCTCAGAGTAACACACACACACACACACACACACAAACATATTCACACACACACACCTCTATGCTGAAGTAATTTAAAGCAGATTACAAACATCAAATCAATATACGAATAGGAAAAAGCATCTGCCCCAAAGTAATTCTTTTGGTATTGCTATAATTGCCATTCATGACATTAAGCAGAAAACTGATTTAAATAATATAGAAATAATGAAATGTGTTGATTTTATTCTTACAAAACTCTACCTTTTTATTTTTTAATTTGGGAAACGTTAAGAAGCATGAATTTAGTTAAAATCAACCACAATCCTACACAGAACTTAATGTTAAGTTAAAGGAACTTAATCCTTTTTCTACGTACTCACACACATAGACACACACTTTATTTTATAAAATTGGGTGATCCTGAATATTATACCATGAGTATTTTCATTTGTCATTAAGTATATTTTCAAAAACTTGAATTCAGATGGCTACATATTCTTGTGTCGTATAGCTACACCATAATTTGGTAAACTAATCCCCTATAATTTGTGATTATTTTAGGTTGTTTCTGATCTTTTACTAACATAAACAATTTTGTACCTACCACTCAGCAGGACACAGTTTGCACACTTACATTGGGAAATTTCAGCAGAGTTTAATAAAGGTACTATTTACAAAGTCACGGGGAAAAGCAACCAATGGATGGTGCACTGCCTGGTGCCTTGAAATGCTGGGGGGCTGTTACCTGATGGAGAATGAGCACATGCCAGAAACTAGAGAGAACATATGAAAAGAGCTGCCAGACAGGAGCTGCAGCCCACAGTAGGGCTACAGCCATATACAGTAACCTGACAGGGAGGGAGCTGCTTAAAAAAACATCACCTCACTCCAAGTCCCCTGCCTGTGCCTGCCATTGGCACAGTCCAACCAGAAGCCAGAGGGCAAAGAAGCCCACTGATGAAGACAGCCTCCTGGCACGGAGCACGGTAAAGGATGGAGAGTGAGTCAGGAGGGGCAAGAATGCCACAACCATGAGAAATAGCTTTCATTTTCATGCAAAAGTCCACCAAAACATATATGTTGAAAGAAAGAAAGATAAGATAAATAACTTCAGCATTAAGAAACACTATCGGGCTTCCCTGGTGGCGCAGTGGTTGAGAGTCCGCCTGCCGATGCAGGGGACACGGGTTCGTGCCCCGGTCCGGGAAGATCCCACATGCCGCGGAGCGGCTGGGCTCGTGAGCCATGGCCACTGAGCCTGTGCTCCTCAGCGGGAGAGGCCACAACAGTGAGAGGCCCGCGTACCGCAAAAAAAAATGAAACACTATCAGTGATATAGGAAGTGGAGAGAAGTACCTTCTCTTCGGGACAGGCTTAAAGGGCCCAGCTGCCTGATGTTCTGATGAATCAAGCTACCACTGAATTCTGATGCAGGACTGAGCAGGCTGAATCCCCAAGGGTCTGGCAGGGAGGAGGTACTGATGTTTGGCAGGGATTCTCATTTGTCTGGGTGTATCGATGAAGTGAAAGTCTGCTTCAAGAATCTTTTCATAATAACAGTTTCCATATTTCTAATGCTTACTACCTGCCAGGTCCTGCGTTAAGAGCCTTAAACACATCATCTCATTTAACACTCTCAATAAGACCTGAACTGCTTTATGAAGGAATAAACAATGGAAATGTGGTGAACAAAGATTGCACCACCCCAGGGAATGTCTGTCAAGAATTAGAGGAAGAAGGAGATCATCTAAGAGTACTGCCTGGGTTATACAATCATTTAAAATAACAACAGTAGTAAGCATTAGTCACTTTTAGAGGTTGCTAGGATATCAACTCACTATTCTGAAAGTTGATAAAAGGCAAGAATTGAGCATTTATCTTGATTTTCCTCTATGACTGTATTTCAGCATAACCAAATAGTTGATGAGTAAGTTGTTCTTTATAGGATAACTTCAGATAATACGTGCAGAAGGCATGATAGAATTTAAAAGACCACCTTGCAACCCCTAATGAAAGAATGCATCTAGACAACAATCATTGGTGGATGTTAAATCATTGAGTTGATGGGAAATTTTTAACGGATGGATCAGACTGACAACTCTTAAACCTACTGATCATCTTAGCATCACACAAAAATGGAAAAGAATGGAACATGGCATGCATCAATGTGAGGTATAGGTAGTATACAGCAAAATGTATAAATTATTCTTGCCAAAATAATTGAACCTGAATCTAATCAAGTCTCCAGACATAGCTACAGGTCTAGAGAAAGTATGGGAGGTAGAGGGATAGAAAAACAAGTTAAACTCCACAAGAAGCCACTAGCCAAGTCCAGAATGGAGGAAATTCTGCAGGAGAAATGACCATATGACTTCCACAAATGAATGGTCTGACAAAGGGGGTGGAGGGGAATTGTTGTAGATTAAAAGAGAGTTAAGAAAGCAACTGCTAGTAATTTTTTCAATTTACAGCCTTTCGCAACCGTAACCTTCCCTATGAAAATTCTCTTTTCCAAGGTGACCTAGCCCACCTTGAAGCAGGACTCAACACTTCATCCCAGCCTGCCTGCAGCAACAAATACCTTCCACAACCCACAGTGAGCAACATAAACTTTACCAAAGATTTTACTGATGTGCTGGAGAGAGGCTTTCACTCCCCACTGGTTGCCATCCTGCACATGCTTCCTCCCAAAAATCTTTCCCGTTGACTGCCCTCTGTTTGGTCTCTAGCTTTCTTCTAGAATCCCAGAAGGCCAAAGTTATTATTCCCAGGAAGACTTGCTTTCAGCAAACAAAAGAATGTTCAACCACAGCCATTCAATGGGAAAGTTATAAATTACAAGTAATTTTTCCTATCTCACAGCTAATGCCACCAATTCCTTAGACTGCTACACAAACAACGTATTTTCCATTTTTTCTCACTTTCCTAGACAAATATTTGAATTTCTTCCAGTTTAGGTGTATCTGTCTTCATGTGTGGAACCCAGAACCCAATGTAAAATCCTGGTGTGAGCTGAAAAAATAGAAAGGGGCCCTAATCTCTGTCGTTCTAATACGTTTACTGATGGGGCCTAGGACCCCAAAATTTCGTATAGGGATCGCTTCTCATCAGTTATTTATGTTGAGATTCCCGGCAGATTCTTTTCACACATGCTTCTGTTAAACTACGTCTTTCCCCCATCCTACACTTGTGGCGCTATTTTCAGACTCAAGGGTTATGTACAAGTTCTCCCTATTAAATATAATTTTAACAGACTAGTCTATCAAATTACCTTTTCTCCATTAATCAACATTCCTGATGGGTTCTACTGATCACCACATTATTTTCTAAATGTTCCCAAGTAAAATAGTTGAGTGTCCTTCAATTTTTCCAAGGATCATACCATGCTCCTGTTCTATAATTTCTGTAACCTACCATTTTTCTCTCCTGAAATCAGAGACTGTGCAAGGGGTACAGGTGATATATGCTTAAGAGTGTCACATATAAGGAGGGACCACATACAAGGTAGATACTGTAACTTTGAGCATCAAAAATTGTTAAACTTGTTCTGGCAGAAGGCCATAAAGTGTCCTATTCTTTAAAAATTGTATTGTTATAATTTTCCAACAGGTGGAAGCAAAGTATCTTGAGGAAGAGGTGCCTTTTGCTAAACCACACAAAGGCTCCATATGGGCCAGTGGTGGCTTGCTGGAAATTGTGTTAACTCATGCTATAGACTAAACATTTGTGTTCCCCCAAAATTCTATGTTGAAACCTAATCCCCAATATGACGGTATTTGGAGGCAAGGCTTCTGGGAGGTGATTAGGTAATGAGGGTAGAGCCTCATGAAAGGGATTAATACCCTTATAAAAGAGACTCCAGAGAGTTCTTTGTCCCCTTCGGCCACATGAGGACACAGTGAAAATAGCCATCTATGAACTCGGAAGAGGGTCCTCACCAGACACTCAATCTGCTGCCACCTTCATCTTGGATTCCCAGCCTCTAGAACGGTGAGAAATAATTTTTTGTTGTTTGTAAGCCACTCAGCCTGTGGTATTTTGTTGTAGCATCCCAAATGGAGTAGGACAACTCAACTCCAATCTGCTGGACAACACCTATTTTCTATAATTACTCATAGATTATTGACAACAGCTTCATACAGCTCTAGCTCTTTGAATCTCTGGAATATAGTTCATCTGGGCCTGGTTCTCCCTGTTTCCTTAAACGGTATTTGGTTGCAGTTCCCTTCTACATGCTCTTTGTTCTACTCTTTCCAGTTGGAATACCATATCCTTAAAAGAGAGAGGATGGAGGAACAGATCGGAATCATTCTGCCTTCTTTGTCCACAGCCTCAGGGCCAAGCTGTGACCCTATCACTCTCCTCCTTTTATGCACCCTGGGGTCTCCTCCTCCCAAGCTTCCTGTCCCCACTCTCCTCCCAAGTGTGGTCCAGTATTATTTGCCCATTGTCCGGGGCTTCCTCTCTGATCCCATGTCACTGATAACTGCCATTGATTTAGCTTCTGTTCTCACACCTGCCTCTCTGCTACTTGTTCTCATCAACTTAATGTGATTATCAAGTTCTTCCTCCTTTTTTGAACCAATGATCTCTCTTACTGGGTCCACTTTCCTTTCCCTACATCACCAAAGTATAAATCCTTTCTGAGTCAGTTTCCTGTTCCCGCCATTCAGCCCATCAGGACTGTGCCCTGCTCCTGGAAGCCTCCTTCCTCCTGAGGCTATAAAAGCTTCCCCTGAGGCAAAGCCGCCACTACACCTGGTACAAAGCGTGAGCTGAGAAACCCACGAGTCCTCTCTTTTCACTCTAAAATTCTCATTGATTTTTCTCCACAGAGACAATAAAGCCTTTCTACCATAAGGTCATCAATGCCTTCCCTTTTATTTTTTAAAGTCACCTTCAATTTGTCGCTTCCTTGGAGAAATGTTTTCCTTCAAGCATTCTCTTTCTAGTTTTGCTTTTCACATTTCCCATGTGTCCCCCTCTGTCAGGAAAGCCATTGTTTATTAACTTAATTTGCGGCTGCTGGTCAATGTCACAGCACCTCCTCAAGTCATCAGAGCTGTCAAATTATTGAGGATGGAAGACCCCAACTGTAAGATTTTTGTCCTAGTAAACTGTCACCCATTCATTCATTTACTCGTGCATACACCTGCTCCACAGATATGGATTGAGGATCTACTATACGGCAAGCACTGAGATGAATAAATTCACAATCACCATCATTAGAAACCTGAAGTCATATATCAAATATAACTGGAGCCCGTGTGACTCCATTTGTCTGTGGAATTATAATAAAATAAACCACAGATGAACAAGAGTAATTTAAAACAATTCAAATCATTACCAGGGGCAGATAGAAGACCACATTCTTAGTCCCCAGCCAAACATCTTCACATACCCTTTGTACCTCTCTCTCACTCTCACCCTGTCAGAACTCTCCGGGGCACTTCGGTCACCACGACAAACTCACCTGTCATGGAATGACCTACCCACCTCAGCCACAAATACGTAAAAATCCAGGGTAAAACACCACACAAGTCCCCCACCCACCCAAATAAGGAACTTTATTACATACCTAGATTAACTGGAAAGCAAGAAAGAAAATCCACAGACATGATAAAGGGGAGATATGCACAGCTCAACTCAGGGGCAAAAACTAAAGCCAAGTGGTTCACGGAAGGATAAGAGCTGGACCTGGACTCAAGTGGTTGAGAGACTCAGGGACAAACAGCAAAGCCTCACGTTCTTGCAAAAAGAGAAGATAGACTGGAGCCCCACACGCCACGCAGGAGCTGTGAAGGGCTGCCTGGGGCATCAGATGGAGGCTGGAAACGCCACATACTGACCTGGCGAGAGGGAAGGAGACGTCTGCACCATGATGCTGGTCTGTTTCAAATCCCGTTCATCTTCTTCCTGCCCCTACCCCTGGACCCAGACCTATTCACACATACACATACCTGAAGTGTCAAAGTGCACCCTCAGGGCTCCGGCCACATCCAGCTTCCCTTTCTGGAAGACCCCATACTCCACCCACCAGGACAAGGTTGGTGTTTTTAAAAAATATAAGAACAGCTGTAGTTTCTGTCTTCTGATGGGACCTTGACCACTATGCATTAGCAACGCCATTCAAATGACTGTTCCGTTAACAATTTTTCAACTTTACAATGGTGTGAAACAACCTTTTCTCCTTTCAGTAGAAAATGGACTCTGGATTTTGATCTTCTCTTGGGCTAGTGATATATGGTACAATCCTCCCTCGTGATGTTGGGCAGCGGCAGCGAGCCTCAGCTCCCAGTCAGCCACGTGATCACAAGAGTAAACATCTGATACACTTTACAACCATTCTATAGCCATACAACCGTTCTGTTTTTCACTTTTGGCGTAGTATTCAGGAAATTACATGAGATATTCAAAACTTTATTATAAAAGAGGCTTTGTGTTAGGTGATTCTGCCCAACTGTGGGCTAATGCAAGTGTTCTGAGCATGTTTAAGGCAGGCTAGCCTCAGCTATGATGGTCCAATGTTGTGTTAGTTTCAGGTGTACAGCAAAGTGATTCAATTATACATATACATATATCCATTCTTTTTCAGATTCTTTTCCCATGTAGGTTATTACAGAATATTGAGTAGAGTTCCCCGTGCTGTACAGTAGGTCAGGAATGATTTTTTGTTTGTTTCTTTGCTTGTGTATTTTATTACAGTGATTAGGTTTCATTAGTTAACTTTGCTAAAGGAATGATTTTTAACACAGGAGAAAATCTCATTCAGAGTAGCTCTCCAGCTCCCCCCAAAACACATCAGTTCCTGTTGGATGGCTTCTTGAATTGTGATTTTGGCTTTGCCAGTCTAACCTACTGCTTCTGCTCAATTCACTTAGAGATAGGTCTATCTGTTCTGGAAGCTTCTTAGATAGCAGGAGAAATGCCATGGAAGTTTCTGCTCTGAGAACACAATTGACGAGACATATTTGGCCTTGCGAATTTCTGGATAAACATTTACAAGCAGCCACAAGGCAACAGGCACCATTAAGTCTGCAGTGTCAGAAGGGCTCAAAGAATAGCTTGTGCTTTGTACCAGGAAAAGCAAACACCTTGTATATGACCTCTTTTGTCACGAGAAGAGCAGCCACGTGATGGAGACAGGTCCACAATGGAGCCAGGGCTCTCTGTCATTTCAGTTCATCTTATCCCTGCGGTCACAGGACTCCACAGACAAGGCTCCAGACCCCAACAAGAAGACGTCACTAGCCTGTCCCCTGTGTGCTGGCATTGGCCTTGGGGTGGGCTTGGGGCTGAGCCAGCCCAGCACGTATTTGCTTTGTAGTGGAAACCTGAACTGAAAATGAGACCACAGGCAAAGCATGGCACATATTGGGGAGGAATCCTCCTCTTGAATCGTGCCCAGAATTGACGACACCAGGCAGTGCAGTGACAACGCAAGGTATATCTGGAGAGTTGGCAGCTCTGGCAGCCTTAGGAGGCTGACTGCTTGCTGTGGATGTCACTGTGGACACTCACAGACACGGCAGAGGTGACAAACCACTTTATGAAGTCGCAAGGGACCAGGAGACTCCTCTGAAGGCAAGAGAGAAATCCATGGGCAGAACATCAGAAGCGACAAAAGGACTCAATGAAAGAACTCACACAAGACACACCCCGGGGCACCCTGAGGAGTCTTCATTAACTTCCAGCTAAAGACCAAGGTGTCAGATTCACAGGACACAGGATGGGACTGTGTGGGTTTTTTCCTATGGGGAGGGTGTAGATGAAGTGGAAAACTCTAAACCTAAAAAGAAGACTATGGGAGGAAAACAAGAGAGGGAGGGTGGGAAATGAGGTCTGATCATCGTAGGGAAGATGTGCCAAGTTCACTGTGATAAGCAAGGAAGATGCAGAGTAGAATCATCATTCTCTATTCCTGTTTCACCTCTGTCGCCCTCCTCATCAACCAGCTTGGGGCATCGACTTGAACCTTTGCAGGAAAACACCTGATCAGATCTCCATCAGAGGAAAATGCTTAATCAATCTGGGGAATGCAGGCAAGGCAAGGGCTTCTGATAGGCACCAAGTGGATCACTAAGCAGAGAGGAGAATTGACCAGCAGACAACTTCAGCCCAAGAGAACCATGAGGTTGATTCCCCAGGTTCACTACCCACTTGCCCCGTCACCAACTGCCCCCAGCAACCTAGAGAACTGCCGGAGACCCCCTTGCAAGGCACGTGGGTCACTCCCCCTTCAAGCCCTGGGTGTGTTCTCTTTGGTAGTCAAATTCTTGCTGAAAAATTGGATAAACCAAGGTTTCGCTAAAATAATATTCAAAATCAATCAGTGTTTATTCCAGTATATGCTGCGGGAAAAGCCAAGATCTCATCACAGTCCAAACCACCCCTGCCTGCCAGGAGAGCGTGCAGAGGCGCAGGAAAGCCAGCCCTGCTTGGAAACCTTAGTAATTACGATGGGAACCTGTCGGATGCCAGGAGGCTGGGAAGACAGCTTAATTAAGTGCAACCAATGACGGTTCTGATTGGGAAACTGAGGATGCAGGAACTGGGTGCCATTCAGGCAACGGTCTGTCCCTTTTGTTCAGACACTGGGAGGGTCTCTGCTTTTGCCTACAACAAACAGGAGAACTGTAATTACACAATGTCAAATTGCAGCTGGCCGTGCTATTTTGGATTTTACATTGTCCTGGAGAAGATTTACAACCAAAAAGATGGGATGCCTCCCCACTTGAATGGTGGCTGTATTTACGGTACCTGAAGCCTTGTAACACTCTGCAGTCCTAATTCCACTTCTCATGGTGAAGAGAGGGTTAGCGAGCCCAAATCTAGTGGTTTACACCGCATGCAGCTGTGGAAGCCTGGTGTATTTGTTTCCTAGGGCTGCCATAACAAAGTTCCACAAACTGAGTGGCTTACACAACGGAAACTTATTGCCTCATATTTCTGGAGGCTAGAAGTCCAAGATCAAGGTGGTGCAGGGCTGGTTCACTCTGAGGGCTGTGAGGGAGGACATGTTCTGCTCCTCTCACCCTCCTGGTGGTTTGCTGGAAATACCTGACATTCCTCAGCTTATAAGTGCATCATCCCGATCTCTGTCTTCTTTTTCACATGGTGTCCCCCCGTGTGTGTGTCCATCCCTGTGTCCAAATTCCCCCTTTTTTATAAAAACACAGTCATACTGGATTAAGGCCCACCCTAATGACATCATCCCAACTTGACCATCTGCAAAAACGCTATTTCCAAATAAGGTCATATTCACAGGTACTGGGTATTAGCACTTAAACATCTTTGGCTGGGATCAGGGAGGGGTACGGGGTGGGGGAAGGAATTCAACCCATAACATCTTGGTTCCAATGAAATGTTATGTGGATGTCCCCCCACCCCGTGTGTCTGGGGGGTGAGGGGGGGCGACAAAAGTAGACCAAAGCAGAGCTTCTCTGATTGGCATGAGGGTGCTGGGTCCCTTCGGTCCTCTCAGTGTAGCTCCCTTCCTGTGGGCTCTAAGAGGGCTCTGCAGAGTACAGCTTAACGTTCCCTGGTTTTAGGGCAACTCAGTTGAGAGAAAGGGGACCTGGATTTATTTTTCCTTTTTTTTTTTAAATGAGCACGTGTCAAAGATTTATTTAACTCTTTGATAAGAGAACCAGTAAGGTGTTACAACCAGATCAAAGGAGCATTCAAGAGCATACATTAACAAGGCAATCTGGAATGCTGAAAGGAATTTATAAATAAATGCAAAACTAGTCCATATCCACCCTGAGATAACCAACTGCGTCTCCACTGGACAAAATTCATTTGCATTTCTATGGGCAAGAGTCATTTGCATTACTATCAGTTTTCCACCCATGACAGAGTTACAAAATAGCTCAAAGGCAAAGAAAGGTGCAGATAACCGGGAAGGGTGCATCAGACAACACACCCAGTAGTCTTTTAGGCCCATTTCAAAGTCTTTCACAATTTTTCCTGGTAGAATATATGCCTCCCAGGTATTAGGACCACCTGCCCATATATTACCAATCACCTAAGGCATTTACATCCCAGAGGCGGGGGGAGGGGGACGAGGGTCTGCTGGTTGGGGAGGAGGTGCCCTCCTTCAGGCCTCGGAACTATTAGGGTGGCCCCTCCTCTCCACCTCACCCACTGCTGCCCCCAAGGCCTCGACATGGGGAGGGGGAAGGGTAAGCTGGGATGAAGTGAGAGAGTGGCACTGACATACGTACACTACCAAATGTAAAACAGACAGCTAGTGGGAAGCAGCGGCATAGCACAGGGAGATAGCTAGGTGCTTTGTGACCACCTAGAGGGGTGGGATAGGGAGTGGGGGAGGGAGATGCAAGAGGGAGGGGATATGGGGATATATGTATACATATAGCTGATTCACTTTGTTATACAGCAGAAACTAACACACCATTGTAAAGCAATTATACTCCAATAAAGACGTTAAAAAAAAAAAAAAAAACCAGCAGGGAAATGGGACTTCAGTGTTTACAGGACTTCCTTAGCTCTTCCTGGGAGCCCAGGCTTTCTGGAATCCAGCACCAAGCTTTCTCCTCCTATCCTTTGCCCCTGTTGCCAAGTTCTTCCCCTCCTCTGCCCCCGGCCCCACCAACTTTTCTCTCCCCCTCCAGCACACGCTTCAGGGGTCAACCCAGCCCTGGCCAGGCATCCCACTAGGGCCACTTCCCTGCACTGGAAGTCCCCCAGTCTCAAGATCAACCTTGTCTGTCCTCTGTCGCGCCTTTCAGCCACTTTGAGCTTTCAAGCTGAAAGTCTGAAACCAGAGACCTAAATTTTTCTAATTCATTTAGTGGCTATGTGACCTCAGTGACAGCTTTTTCCTAAACTTCAATTTCTGTCATCTTAAACCTCAGCATTATTGTGCATGTAAACGAGTATAGCAAGCGCTGTGGTCTTCCATCCAGATTCCCTGTGGGATCCAGGACTGGGACACTCATTCCCCCAGCTCATGACACAGCCCCTCCCTGGAAACTGCCCTCTGCCAAAGGGAGCTGCCTCACCTGAGGTCATGACCCCTCCCTGGGGGCAGCCAGCATGCCACGACTGGTCCAGGCAGGGAGTACAAACTCAACCCTCTTGCCTCAATTTGGAACATCTCTGAAGGGCCACCTCAGTTTCACTACTCCCCGTGGGATCAACTGGTGTCTCTGCTGCAACTAAATCACAGTTCAAGTCCTTCTGCCCAGTCCTGCCTCTTTCACTCCCTTACCCGTGTGCTCGCGTTATCCAATAAATTTCTTGCACCAAAGCCTTAAAGTCTCGGAGTCTGTTGGCAACACAATACGAGGTAATGCTCAGCATCTAGTAGGGGCTCAAATATGCCACCAGCAAGTTATATGACCTCAAAAAAAAAAAAGTTATACAACCTCCATCAAGTCACTTCTCTCTGGCCTCAGTCAGAAAACTAAGACAACCCTCAAATGGGCGCATGAGCCCAAATAACTGCTCTGTTTGAGCACCAACATTCTAACAGTTAGTTCCTGAATTCACAAACAGTAGCAGGATGGGTGTGTGCTTGGGAGACAGACATGAACCCCACCACTGCATGGGCTTCATCAACAGGCAATTCCCTGGGGATGCAGTTATGAGGAAGAAGGTCAGCCGGCCTTGGTACATTGGCTGAGAAGTGCAGCGGTGGGGGGTGGCTTGTTTTCCGCCTGCTCCAGTGGAAATTCCACATGATGGGGGCGGGGAGGTATCGCCCTGAGCAAGGGAAGCCAGCCTGAGATTGTTTTCCCTCCACATCCTGCCAGCCTCCCGAAACTGATATCCCTGGGAAAGCTGACATCTTACAGAGTTACATTCCCCCGTAGGTCGGCATCATCGTGGCCAGGCCCTCTGCAGCCCAGATAAGGGCTGGGATCTTGTCAGTCAGCCACATGGCAGCAGCCACACTGGGGGTGAAGTTTCAGTCACTTTGGGGGTCACTGCTTCTTGCTCAGCAATGCTTAGAAGCAGAAGTACATGGTGGAGCCCTCGATCCCTTGACTAGGGAACAGGATGGTCCTGAAACTCACGTTTCTCATTCTTGCTTGAGATCAAGTGGGATCTTGGGAACCACACAGCCCCAAACACTGGTGGAACTGTACGCTACCCTCTCACACACACATACATACTTCTACCTGACTGAGATTCTTGCCACTTCACTCCCAAAGAAATAAACATACATAATTCAAGCTTACACAGATCTACTTGCTAGTTGTGAGACTGTGGACAAACAAAATGTTCCAAGGCTCAGTTTTTTCACGTCTAAAATGGGGATGAGTATTCGTGTGAGGAACACAAGCTGCTGTATGTAAACCCCAAAAATCTCACTGGCTTTACACAATAAAAGTTTATTTTTGCTCTCTTGAAGTCCAAACCGGGTGTTACCGAGCAGTGGTTGACCTCCAAGATGTGATTCAAAAGCCAGACGCCTTCCAGTTTATATCCCAACATCACCGTGCTTGTCTTCACAAGATAGAGGAGAAAAGAACACGGAGGGTCAGAGACGTGCGGGTGGTATGCAGGCCAGGCCGGGAAGTAACACACGAGACCTTCACTAGCAAGTCTTTGACCAAAGACTCAGTCCTACCACCAGGCTTAACTGCCAAGGAGTTTGGGAAATCGAGCTTAGCTGTGTGCCCAACGGCAGGAAGCCAGCCAATCCCTGGCCACAGGATGATAACCTCAGAGCAATGTTGTAGAAAGAAAGAAAACGATTCTCACTCAGGTGCACAGTAAGTGTTCAACAGACATCAATTGTGGCAGATATTAACACCACAAGGGCGACAAAATAGGTCCCTGAGAAGTGGCTGGAGATGCTGCTTCAGACATGGGTCCTGCCCAGAAGGTTGACTTTGTCGTGCTTGGGCCCAAATGACAATCACGATAAGCTCACGGGGATGAACTCAAGCTCCTGCTTCTGCTGACTCCCCTCGTTGGGGGGAGAGGCGGTGGGCTTCAGTTCTGAGTTAGGAGGAGGCAGGGGATCATGGATGCTTCGATTATACCTGCCATGCTGCGACCAGTTTCTCCCTAAAACACCAGAAGGCTAACTAACATGACTTGGGACCACAAGAATTCATTACCCTTCTCAGGACTCCCAGCTAGGCAATATGAAGGATGTATGTTCTCCCGCTACTTTGATGCTGGCCCCGCTCCTTGAGAAACAATAACCTTGGTCTTATTCCTCTAGAGATATATTTGCCTGTTTTCTTGCTTATTTCAAAAGATCTCCATATATTACCTCCAAATGCCTCTAACTAAGACATTTGGGACAAAGGATCCACACTCAAATGTCTTTTCTCCGACTTCCAAGTTTCTCTCTTAATAGCAAGACAGAGGAAAGGGACTGTATTAACGGCAACATATGGAAAATAAACAAAAACAACAATTATGTGATACCCTCCAATCCATCACAAACACACACACCCACACGGGCAACATCAACAACTCTTGGCTTCATTTGTCATTTTGACTTGGGGGCATGGGGAAAAAAGAGGGAAATGGGAAAGGAGAAAGCTGGGGGAAAAGGAAGATAAAGTATAACATAATTGGGAGAGAAAGATAAGTACAAGTTCTTTGGGGCTATAAGCTATATATGTTGTGAATTGCTGTCCCACCACCTAAATAACTTTAGTTCTAGTAATCTAGGTTTATTTTAAGATAAACACCTTACAGCAAATAGTTTTTTTAGAGTTGAAAATGCAGAAAAACGAATAAAATGATCTTGTAACAAAATGCATTGGTCTTTTGCAAAATATTGGTTCACTGGCTTATGCAGATCTTCCAAAGCTTGGCTTGTTTTATTACACAATATCATACAATCCTGTTTGTTCCATAATTCGAAAAGATACATGCACCCCAATGTTCACTGCAGCACTATTTACAATAGCCAAGACATGGAAGCAACCTAAGTGTCTATTGACAGATGAATGGATACAGAAGATATGGTACATATACAAAGGAATATTACTCAACCATAAAAAAATGAAATAATGCCATTTGCAGCAACATGAATGGACCTGGAGATTATCATACTACGTGAAATAAGTCAGAAAGAGAAAGACAAATATCGTATATCATTTATATGTAGAATGTAAAAAAAAAAAGATATAAATGAACTTATTTGCAAATCAAAAACAGATTTACAGACAGAGAAAACAAACTTATGGTTACCAAAGGGGAATGGTGGGGTGGGAGGAGGGATAAATTAGGAGGTTGGTATTAACATATACACACTACTATACATAAAATAGATAACCAACAAGGACTTACTGTATAGCACAGGGAACTCTACTCAATATTCTGCAATAACCTATATGGGAAAACAATCTGAAAAAGAATAGATATATGTATATGCATAACTGAATCACTTTGCTGTACAACTGAAACTAACACAACATTGAAAATCAACTATTCCCCAATATAAAATTAAAATTTTTAAAAAATCCTGTTTGCTGACTACCAGTCTCATCAGAAAACTTTTTAAGTGTCGAGAAGCTGTCAAGTTCATGGTGGCAGAAACAAGTTTTCCAAAATTCTAATTTTTGCTTGAAAACTTGTACTTTTGTCATGGGAAACAAATAACTGTCACTTGTTTTCCTTGAAGTAACAGGTTCGTTTTGTTCATTTTCAGGAAAATATCTGCCAAATACCCTAGTCTGAATAGGCACAGTTTGTCAGTCATTCTTGCAAACAAAAATGGTGTTCCGTGAAAAATAATGGATTAATTGCACTCTCAACTCAAACACACTAGTGCTTTAACTCAAGACAACCATCATATCGCGAATGCAGCAAAGATACTTTATATACTTCAGCACTTAGAATATTTTTTAAATGAACACAGAGGCCAAGATCTAATAAAATTAATAATTTTTTTACCACTTCCTCGGGTCAATCTTAAGTGAAACTGGTAGGTTTATTTTTTCACTTCAAAAGAGTGGCAGCCCGGGATACAATGATGACTCTCTGATTCCTGCTAAGGACCCCGTAGTTGTACACACCATTGGTTTTGCACCATCAGTGCAAATGTCAACACCATGAAATAGGCAAATGACATCTTCATGCTATTATGAAAATAGTTTGACTCCGAAGAACTCCTGAAGGGGTCATGGGGATTTTTATGGCTCCTCGGACCACACTTTTGAACAGCTGTTATAGATCAAGCTGAAGCCCTCCTCATCATCCACTCATCCCCATTCCTTCAACACCCACCACCTCCCTGGCACCAAAGTAACCGCAACTACAAGATTGGTATAATATCCTTAATATGTAATTTTACATATGACTATATCCACTGAAAATCTACAGAGTGTTTATTATTTTGTTTTTGTTTTTTTTCTGCAGTACGCGGGCCTCTCACCCCTGCGGCCCCTCCCATCGCGGAGCACAGGCTCCGGACGCGCAGGCTCAGCGGCCATGGCCCACGGGCCCAGCCGCTCTGCGGCACGCGGGATCCTGCCGGACCGGGGCACGAACCCGCATCCCCTGCATCGGCAGGCGGACTCCCAACCACTGCACCACCAGGGAAGCCCGAGTGTTTATTATTTTTACATGTAGATAAATATTATTTTTACATGTAGATAAATATCACGCTGTGCATATCATTTTGCAATGTTTTATTTTCACAAAATCATGTATTTTTGAGCTTCATCCAGATTCAAACAGGTCTCGCCCACTCTTTTAACTGCCAACTATGCCATTAAATGTATTACCCATTTTATTTATCCATTGCTTTATGCAAATTTTTTCGGGGTGGGGGCGGAGTCAAGATGGTGGTGTGGGAAGACACGGAGTTCATGTCTCCCCATAACTAGGCCATCTGCTGGATGCTGGTAGGGGACCTCTATGCCCAAGGAGATGGGAGGAACGCCCAAGCAAACTTGTAGGACTTGGGGGGACAGAGTGGGGAGGAGAAGTGGAGGCCAGACAGTACCGGCTCCCCTGATGGGTGGCCGAAAGGGCGGAGGGGTTCCCACGCCTGGTGGGACCCTTGGGGGCTCAGATCAGGGGGGAGTGCGCCCAGCATTTCCCCCGCCCAATTGGCCGGGGAAGTCTACCCAGCTCTCGGCTGGGTCCTACGCCCTCAGAGGCCCCCCCCCCAGGTCGCGTTGGTCCTGTGGCATAGGTCGGAGGCTGGGAGAGAACAGGAGAGGCAGGCGGGAGGCGTGGAGGGGGTTTGCCCTGCCCACTCGGCCTGGGAAGCCTACTGGGCTCCCAGGCCGGGTCCCCCGCCCTCCAAACCCCCCACCCCCACCCCGGGGACCACACTGGTCCTGCAGGCATAGGAGGGAGGCCAGGGGAGAACAGGAGAGGCAGGCAGGAGGGGACCTCCAGGACCGGAGGAGTAGGAGAGGGGCGGAGGGCATTGGCCCTGATCACTCCCGCCCAAGAAGCCTGCTGGGCTCCCAGGTGGGTTACCCCTCCCTTTGAGAGCAGAGGTGGGAGGCATGCCTGGGCCCCTTCTGTTCCATTTAGCCTAAGCCCCACACCCCACACCCCCCAGGGCCTTTTCCAGCCCTGAGGGTCCTAAGCATAGGCCCCGCCCACCACCCAAACCCCACCCCTGCTTAGGCCCCACCCTCCACAGCCAAGGCTTTTTCTACCTTTTTCTTTTTTTTCTCCTCCTCTTTTTTACTGTTGTGGTTCTGTTTTACCTTCCAGTTGTTGTTGCATCTATGTTTTTTGTTTTATATTCTTTCTAACATATGTTAGTTTCCTAGTCTAATTTTATTTTTTATTTTGTTATTGTCCTTTTTTTTTTTTTTGCCCCCCCTGCTTGGCCTGCTGAATCTTGGTCCATGAGCCGGGGGTCAGGCCGAAGCTCCTGCGGTCAGCTCCGAGTCCGAACCACTGGACTGACAGAAAACCTCAGACCCCAAGGGATATTCATCAGAGTGAGATCTCCTGGAGGTCCTCATCTACAAACTCCAGCACTGGAAGCCTCAGGCCAAACAACCAGTAAGAAAAGAACACAATCCCACTCATCAAAAAAAAAAAAAAAAGGGATGGCAAAAACACATGTCACAGGTGAAAAAGCAAGGTAAAAACCTAAAACACCAAATAAACGAAGAGGAAATAGGCAATCTACCTGAAAAAGAATACATAGTAATGACAGTAGAGATGATCCAGAACCTCAGAAATAGAACGGAAGCACAGATTGAGAAGATACAAGAAATGTTTAACAAACATCTACAAGAACTAAAGAACAAACAAACAGAGATGAACAACACAATAACAGAAATGAAAAATACTCTAGAAGGAAGCAATAACAGAATAACGGAGGCAGAAGAACGAATTAGTGAGCTGGAAAAAAAATGGTGGAAATAACTGCCAAGGAGCAGAATAAAGGAAAAAGAATGAAAAGAATTGTAGACAATCCCAGAGACCTCTGGGACAACACTAAACGCACCAACATTTGAATTATAGGGGTCCCAGAAGAAGAAGAGAAAAAGAAAGGGTCTGAGAAAATATTTGAAGAGATTATAGTGGAAAACTTCCTTAACATGGGAAAGGAAAGAGTCACCCAAGTCCAGGAAGCACAGACAGTCCCATACAAGATAAACCCTAGGAGAAACACACCAAGACACATATTAATCAAACTAACAAAAATTAAATTCAAAGGAAAAATATTAAAAGCAGCAAGGGAAAAACAATAATATACAAAGGAATCCCCATAAGGTTATCAGCTGATTTTTCAGCAGAAACTCTGCAGGCCAGAAGGGAGTGGCAGGATATACTTAAAGGGATAAAGACAAAAACGTACAACCAAGATTAGTCTACACAGCAAGGATTTCATTCAGATTTGATGGAGAAATCAAAAGCTTTTCAGACAAGCAAAAGCTAAGAGAATTCAGCACCACCAAACCAGATTTACAACAAATGCTAAAGAAACTTCTCTAGGTGGGAAACACAAGAGAAGAAAAAGACCCACAAAAACAAACCCAAAACAATTAAGAAAATGGTAATAGGAACATATATACTAATAATAACCTTGACTGTAAATGGATTAAATGCCCCAACCAAAAGACACAGACTGGCTGAATGGATACAAAAACAAGACCCATATATATGCTGTTTACAAGAGACCCACTTCAGACCTAGGGACACATACAGACTGAAAGTGAAGGGATGGAAAAAGATATTCCATGCAAATGGAAATCAAAAGAAAGTTGGAGGGCTTCCCTGGTGGCGCAGTGGTTAAGAATCCGCCTGCCACTGCAGGGGACACAGGTTCATGCCCTGGTCCGGGAAGATCCCACATGCCATGGAGCAACTAAGCCCATGCGCCACAACTACTGAGCCCATGTGCTACAACTACTGAAGCCCATGTGCCTAGAGCCCGTGCTCCACAACAAGAGATGCCACTGCAATGAGAAGCCCGCGCACCACAACAAAGAGTAGCCCCTGCTTGCCACAACTAGAGAAAGCCCGCACGCAGCAACAAAGACCCAATGCAGCCAAAAATAATAAAATAAATAAATTTATTTTTTAAAAAAAAAGGAAAGCTGGAGTAGAAATACTCGTATCAGATAAAATACACTTTAAAATAAAGACCGTTATAAGCGATAAGGAAGAACACTACATAATGATCAAGGGATCAATCCAAGAAGAAGATATAACAATTATAAATGTTTATGCACCCAACATAGGAGCACCTCAATATATAAGGCAAATGCAAACAACCATGAAAGGGGAAATCAACAGTAACACAATAACAGTAGGGGACTTAACACCCCACTTGCATCAATGGACGGATCATCCAAACAGAAAATAAATAAGGAAACACAAGCTTTAAATGACACAATTGACCAGATAGATTTAATTGATATTTATAGAACATTCCACCCAAAAGTGGCAGAATACACTTTCTTCTCAAGTGCACGTGGAACATTCTCCAGGATAGATCATATCTTGGTTCACAAATCAAGCCTCGGAAAATTTAAGAAAATTGAAATTGTATCAAGCATCTTTTCTGACCACAACACTATGAGACTGGAAATCAATTACAGGAAAAAACCTGTAAAAAATACAAATACATGGAGCCTAAACAGTGCAATACTAAATAACCAAGAGATCACAGAAGAAATCAAAGAAGAAATCAAAAAATACATAGAAACAAATGACAATAAAAACACGATGACCCAAAACTCACGCGACACAGGAAAAGCAGTTCTAAGAGGGAATTTTATAGCAATTCAATCTCACCTGAAGAAACAAGAAAGATCTCAAGTAAACAATCTAACCCTACACCTAAAGCAACTAGAGAAAGAAGAACAAACAAAACCCAAAGTTAGTAGAAGGAAAGAAATCATAAAGATCACATCAGAAATAAATGAAAAAGAAATGAAGCAAACAATAGCAAATAATAAAACTAAAAGCTAGTTCTTTGCGAAGATAAACAAAATTGATAAACACTTAGCCAGATTCATCAAGAAGAAAAGGGAGAGGATGCAAATCAATAAAATTACAAATGAAAAAAGAGAAATCACAACTGACACTGCAGAAATACAAAGGATTATAAGAGACTACTACAAACGACTATATGCCAATAAAATGGACAACCACGAAAAAATGGATAAATTCTTGGCATGGTGCAATTTCCCAAGACTGAACCAGGAAGAATTAGAAAATATAGGGGCTTCCCTGGTGGCGCAGTGGTTGAGAGTCCACCTGCCAATGCAGGGGACATGGGTTCATGCCCCGGTCCGGGAAGATCCCACATGCCACAGAGCGGCTGGGCCTGTGAGCCATGGCCGCTGAGCCTGCACGTCCAGAGCCTGTGCTCCACAACGGGAGAGGCCACAACAGTGAGAGGCCCGCGTACCACCAAAAAAAAAAAAAAAAAAAAAGAATTAGAAAATATAAACAGACCTATCACAAGTAATGAAATTGAAACTGTAATTTAAATCTTCCAACAAACGAAAGTCCAGGACCAGATGGATGCACAGACGAATTCTATCAAACATTTAGATAAGAGCTAACACCGATCCTTCTCAAACTCTTCCAAAAAATTGCAGAGTGAGGAACACTCCCAAATTCATTCTACGAAGCCACCATCACCCTGATACCAAAACCAGACAAAGATATCACAAAAAAAGAAAATTATAGACCAATATCACTGATGAACATAGATGCAAATATCCTGAACAAAATACTAGCAAACAGAATCCAACAACATATTAAAAGGATCATACACCATGATCAAGTGGTATTTATCTCAGGGATGCAAGGATTCTTCAATATATGCAAATCAATCAATGTGATACACCATGTTAACAAATTAAGAAAAAAAAACATATAATCATCTCAATGGGTGCAGAAAAAGCTTTTGACAAAATTCAACACCCACTTATGATAAAAACTCTCCAGAAAATGGGCATAGAGGGAACCTACCTCAACATAATAAAGGCCATATATGACAAACCCACAGCAAGCATCATACTCAATGGTGAAAAACTGAAAGCATTTCCACTAAGATCAGGAACAAGACAAGGACATGCACTCTCACCACTCTTATTCAGCATAGTTTTGGAAGTCCTAGCCACGGCAATCAGAGAAGAAAAAGAAATAAAAGGAATACAAATTGGAAAAGAAGAAGTAAAGCTGTCACTGTTTGCAGACGACATGATACTATACATAGAAAATCCTAAAAATGCCACCAGAAAACTACTAGAATTAATCAATGAATTTGGTAAGGTTGCAGGATACAAAATTAATGCACAGAAATTTCTGGCACTCCTATAAACTAACAATGAAAAATTGGAAAGAGAAATTAAGGAATCAATCCCATTTACCACTGCAACAAGAAAAATAAAATACCTAGGAATAAACCTGCCTAAGGAGGTGAAAGACTTGTCCTCAGAAAACTATAAAACACGGATGAAAGAAATCAAAGATGACACAAACAGATGGAGAAATATACCATGTTCTTGGATTGGAAGAATCAACATTGTGAAAATGCCTATACTACCCAAAGCAACCTACAGATTCAATGCAATCCCTGTCCAACTACCAATGGCATTCTTCACAGAATTAGAACAAAAAATTTTACAGTTCGTATGGAAACTCAAAAGACCCCAAATAGCCAAAGCAATCTTGGGAAAGAAAAACGGAGCTGGAGGAATCAGGTTCCCCAACTTCAAACTACACCACAAAGCTACAGTAATCAAGACAATATGGTACTGGCACAACAGAAATATAGATCAATGGTACAGGATAGAAAGCCCAGAGATAAACCCACGCACACATGGTCACCTAATTTGACAAAGAAGGCAAGAACATACAATGTAGAAAAGACAGCCTCTTCAGTAAGTCGTGCTGAGAAAACTGGACAGCTACACGCAAAAGAATGAAATTAGAACCCTCCCTAACACCACACACAAAAATAAACTCCAAATGGATTAAAGACCTAAATGTAAGACCAGAACTATAAAAACTCTTAGAGGAAAACATAGGAAAAACACTCTTTGACATAAACCACAGCAAGATCTTTTTTGACCTACCTCCTACTAGAGTAATGAAAATAAAAACAAAAATAAACAAATGGGAGCTAATTAAACTTAAAAGCTTTTGCACAGCAAAGGAAACCATAAACAAGACAAAAAGACAACCCTCAGAATGGGAGAAAATATTTGCAAATGAAACGACGGACAAAGGATTAATCTCCAAAATATACAAACAGCTCATGGAGCTCAATATCCAAAAAAAAAAATCCAATTAAAAAATGGGTGGAAAAAAAAAAAAAAAAAAAAGGGTGGAAGACCTAAATAGATATTTCACTAAAGAAGACATACAGATG
>NW_020837951.1:23536184-23550011 GCF_003676395.1 Aethalodelphis obliquidens
AAAAAAAAAAAAAAAAAAAATGGGTGGAAGACCTAAATAGATATTTCACTAAAGAAGACATACAGATGGCCAAGAGGCACATGAAAAGCTGCTCAACATCCCTAATTATTAGAGAAATGCAAATCAAAACAACAATGAGGTATCACCTCACAGAATGGCCATTATCAAAAAATCTAGAAACAGTAAATGCTGGAAAGGGTATGGTGAAAAAGAAACCCTCCTGCACTGCTGATTGTGAATGTAAATTGATACAGCCACTATGCAGAACAGTATGGAGGTTCCTTAAAAAACTAAAACTAGGGGCTTCCCTGGTGGCGCAGTGGTTGAGGATCCGCCTGCCGATGCAGGGGACACTGGTTCGTGCCCCAGTCCGGGAAGATCCCACATGCCGCGGGGCGGCTGGGCCCGTGAGCCATGGCCGCTGGGCCTGCGCATCTGGAGCCTGTGCTCCAAAACGAGAGAGGCCACAGCAGTGAGAGGCCCGCGTGCCGCAAAAAAAAATAATAAAATAAAATAAAAATAGACTAACATATGACCCAGCAATCTCACTACTGGGCATATACCCTGAGAAAACCATAATTCAAAAAGAGTCATGTAACACAACGTTCATTGCAGCACTATTTACGATAGCCAGGACATAGAAGCAACCTAAATGTCCATTGACAGATGAATGGATAAAGATGTGGCACATATATACAATGGAATATATGTGTATATACATATATACTCAGCCATAAAAAGAAATAAAATTGAGTTACTTGTAGTGAGGTGGATGGACCTAGAGACTGTCCTACAGAGTGAAGTAAGTCAGAAAGAGAAAAACAAATGCCGCACACTAATGCATATATATGGAATCTAAAAAAAAAAAAACGGTACTGATGAACCTAGTGGCAAGGCAGGAATAAAGACATAGACATAGAGAATAGATCTGATGACATGGGTGGGGGAAGGGGAAGCTGGGGCAAAGTGAGAGAGTGGCATAGACATATATACACTACCAAATGTAAAATGGATGGCTAGTGGGAAGCAGCTGCATAGCACAGGGAGATCAGCTCGGGGCTTTGCAACAACCTAGAGGGGTGGGATAGGAAAAGTGGGAGGGAGACGCAGAGGGAGGGGATATGGGGATATATGTATGCATATGGCTGATTCACGTTGTTGTACAACAGAAAATAACACAGTATTGTGACACAGTTATACTCCAATAAAGATCTATTTTTAAAAAAAAGATTTTTTTTTCTCTTGAAAATATTAGTCTTACTCTTCTTTATATTTTTTAAGCAGTGCCTTTGGGACCATATTATGAAGTGTTCCATACATAGAAAAGGCTGTACAGAGCACGCATGTGCTGTAGAGAATAACATACGAATGGCTCCCCAAGGACAAGGGTGCACTCACACCCCTGAAAGAGCCTCCGATGTGGTGGGGACCGGTGTGGACAGGCCAGGGTGAGTGGGTCTGGTTTCTCACTCATGAGGTTGGCAGGGCTTCAGGTACCCCATGAAGACATGAAAAGACATCATTCTTGAAGGTTAAGATGAAACTTGCTATTTTACTCACAGACAAGGCCCCCTTTTCTGGGACTGAAAGATACACAGTTTCCTTGTTTCCCCTAAAGCGGGGGGTGGGGGCTCAGGTAGGAAAGACAGGTCATTTCCCACTGTTCCCTTTCAGCACAAGAAAGCACAGTGATTTTTTTTTAATGCTTTTCACATTTCTGAGGTCCCCAAGTTATACCGTGACGAACAAGTGATTGGTTCCATCGGCAGCTATGAGAACTTTCTGCATTTTTATTTTTATTTTTAAAAGTGGTTACTATGTAGTAGGGGTTTTTGAATTTCTTTTTCAGACAGTTTAAAAAAAGAGGGAAGGTTCTGAGGTTGGAGTTGAGGTTCAGAGGAATGAACTGGACTTGGGGTGGATCAGAGATGAGTGTGATTTGCAGTTCTGGGACCGGGTAGTTGTGTGACATTGAGCAGGTCACGTAGAGCCTCTGAACTTCAGTTTCTGCATTTGTCAAGGGACACCTTCCTCATCCCCTCGCTGGGATTGTCACACCAGACACTGTGGCCAGGGTGTCCGGCACGATATCAGCACACAATGAGCAGTAACTAGGGATGCTCATTCGTCAGCCACAAGAATTATACCAGAACTAAGGGATTCTTTTAATTATCAGAATTATGGATTTGACTTGAATCTATGAGTCTGAGAAACATTATAAGTACAACTTAACTCTTCATTCCTCCTGAGCTGCCATCCATTCAAACTAAACTCTCTGCAATCGGCTTCCACCCCACCACTCCTCGGAAACTTTCTTCCCAAAGCAGCCGTGACGTCACAGGCAGAACCCGATGGCACTTCTGTGCCCTCCTCATATCCAACTTCTCCATAGAACTGATGCCACTGACAGCTCACTGCACCTTGAGACTCTGCCCTCTTTGTCTGCTCTGACCCTTATTTCTCCTGGCTTTCCCAAGCTCCCGGGCAACAGCATCCTTCATGGACGCCTACCTGGCAGTGTTCCTCGGGGCTTGCTCTTCAGCCCTCATCTCATCTCACTTTTCACTTCTCTCCCTGAGTCATCTCGTTTGCTCACACATACAGGTAAGACCCATATTTCCATCTTCAGACCTGGCCTCTCCCTGAACTTCAGATTCTGCTTTCTGACTCTCTAATGATCCCCTCCATGCTGCAATCCCCCAGACGTCTTTAAAGTTGACACGTCCAAAACTCACCATCCCACATGCCTGCATCCCGAATATGTGCTTCCTTCTGTTAGACCCACTGGGGTGAATTCCCTGTCACCACCCACTTGGTCCTCTAAGTCAGGAATATTAATGAAGCCTAGAAGCATCTTAGTAGTCACCAGTTGTATAAAAGCTGCGTCCTTTTTAAAAAATACACCTCTCTTCTGGAACTCTCCAGTCTGTCCTCACCTGCCTGGCTCAGGTCCCTCCTAAGTGACCCCTCTGTCTTTAGTCTAGTGTCCTTCAAATCCAGGCTCCAATGTGCATCCAGGATGATTTTTCTAAAGATCATCAAACGCACACATAGAGGTGACATACTGAGTGCCAACTTGATGTGACCATATAATTTATCAGCCAGAGACACTATTTTTTTTTTTTTTTTTTTGTGGTACGCGGGCCTCTCACTGTTGTGGCCTCTCCCGCTGCGGAGCACAGGCTCCGGACGCGCAGGTTCAGTGGCCATGGCTCACAGGCCTAGTCGCTCCGTGGCATGTGGGATCCTCCCAGACCGGGGCACGAACCCGCGTCCCCTGCATCGGCAGGAGGACTCTCAACCACTGCGCCACCAGGGAAGTCCAAACAGAGACACTTTTGATCATGAAAGGGTGTGCTATGAACAATTACACTGGAACAACAGATGAATCCTAAGTCTATGTCAGGCACTGTGCTAAGTGCTTTATACACCAATACACTTATCAGGTAGCTATTATTATTACTTAAAGATGAGGACATTGAGGCTTGCAGAGGTTAAATGGCTGGCCCATGAGCACACAGCTAGAACCCCACAGTTTGCGTAAGTGAGATTCAAACTCAGCATCATCTGACCCTGGAGCTCAAACTCTTATTTGAAATCATCATCCTTTTATTTTAAAAAATATGTTATGCCTTCCTTTTATTTCACAACAAAGCTTTCATGGTCTGACGTAACCCTTGCCTTCTCTGTGACCTCCTCTCCATAGGAACCGTTCCCTGCAGTGGGGCACAACCACTGGCTGCTTCTCACCTCAGCGCACTTGCTCTTTGCTTTTCCCAGATATCTTAATCTGATTCCTTATACTCCATCAAACAGCTCACATGTGATGCCCGCAGGTTAGATGCACCTCCACTGGGCTCACTCAGCATCCTGTGTACATATAAGTCAGAACCCCATGAGTAGAGTTTGCTCAGTTGTCTTCTTCAAACTATTCTTGTTGAATGCTTTGTTTATTTTCCTTCAAATGGTCCTGCTTTCTAATAAATTTGTTCAAACTATAATTTTTCCCTCTAAATACTACTTTGTGCCTCATGCATTCTGACATATGATGACCTTTTTAACCCAAGGATTTGGGGGACTGTTTTTGGTTTTGATTTGTTTTTGTTGTTTGTTGGTTTCCAGAAAAAGGAAAGTTTTTTAACTCTTTTATTGTTATTGATTTCTAATTTTATTGCATTATAATTACAGAACACAGTCTGCATGATACTGAATAAAATAATCTTTGGAATAAATTGATCTTTTTCTGTGGCCTAGAACATGGCCAATATTAATAAAGATACAAGGTACAATCCAAATGTACATATTCTATGGTTATTATCAAAAAGGCAAGATATAAAAAATGTTGGAGACGATGTGGAGAAAAGGGAGCCCTCACACACTGTTGGTGGGAACGTAAATTAGTGCAGCCACTACGGAGAACAGTAAAGAGGTGCCTCAAAAAATTAAGAATAGAACTACTATATCATCCAGCTATCTCACTTCTGGGTATTTATCTAAAGAATATGAAAACACTAATTGAAAAGATACATGCACCCCTATGTTCATTGAAGCGTTATTTACAATAGCCAAGGTATGAAAACAACCTAAGTGCCCATCAATGTACGACTGAATAAAGAAGTGTGTGTATATATACATACACACACAATGGAATACTACTCAGCCATAAAAGAAAGATGAAATCTTGCCATTTGAACAAAGTGGATGGACCTTGTGGGTATTATGCTAAGTAAAATAAGTCAGACGGAGAAAGACAAATACCATATGATTTCACACATATGTAGAATATAAAACATGGTTTTAAATAAATGAATGGACCAAACCAGATAAAAACAAACAAATAAATACAGAGAAAAGAGTAGTGGTTAGCAGAGGGGAAGGGGAGTGGGGGGAGGGTGAAACAGGTAAAGGGGATCAACTGAATGGTGACAGGTGGAAACTATACTTTTGGTGGTGAGCACAATGCAGCGTATACAGTGGCAGAAACATAATGTTGCACATATAGAAAAAGTACATATTCTATTTGTTGGATATATGTGATATGTATCTATGTTTTCAGGCTTATTATTCATGTTATGTAATTCTTCTATATTTGCTTATTTTATCAATAAGTGTGCTCTGTCAATTGGTGTCCCAGAAGGCTATATTAAATTCCAACTACCCTTTTTAAAAATTGTATTCCCTTGGGCTTCCCTGGTGGCGCAGTGGTTGAGAGTCCGCCTGCTGATGCAGGGGACACGGGTTTGTGTCCTGGTCCGGGAAGATCCAACATGCCGCGGAGTGGTTAGGCCCGTGAGCCATGGCCACTGAGCTTGCGCGTCCGGAGCCTGTGCTCCGCAACGGGAGAGGCCACAACAGTGAGAGGTCCGCGAACCCAAAAAAAAATTGTATTCCCAGCACTTAGTACAGGTACTAGATGCAATACAGTTGGTTGTTGAATAAATGAAGGTACTGCCATGACTTTCTTGATACCTAGGATTCACCTTATTAGAAACAAGTCCCATAGAGCCCAGCTGAACTTACCTTTAGTTGTGACTCAGCATGTCCTTGTCCACTCCAGTGCCACCCCACTAGAGGAGAAGGGTTACAGAGTGGCCAGAGACCGGGGCCTTGGAAAGGGCCAAGGCAAAAGAGGGGCACTGGTGCTTAAACTTCATTAATTTTGGCAACTCTTTCATTTGTGAAAGTGCTTTCTCCTGCCTTAGCTATTTGGTTTTAACTTCATGCCAGTACCACCAGGGAAACAAGGCAGGTTTTATTATCCCAGATCTACAGCTGAGAGTCTGAAGGACTAGATCATAATATGGGTCACACAGTTAATCATAGAGAACGATAGTTAATGATGAAGAAGCCCAGTTCAGTGTTCTTTCCACAGCGGTAGGCAGAAGCCCACTCATCACTTTAAAAAATTAAAGGGCATCTCATTTTGAAACATGTTTGAGAATTTGATTGTCTCCCCTTCGATTAATTCATGATCACCAGATCATGGTAAATCAACAACGACAATCATATGGAGGAAACTGTTGGTGGGAATATAAAATGGTGCAGCTACTGAGGAAAACCATCTAGAAGTCCCTCAAGAAGCTGAACATAGGGTTAACATATAATCCAGCAATTCCACTCTCTGGTATTTACCCAAGAGAATTGAAAATTTATGTTTGTCCAAAAATGTATATCTAAATGTTCATAGCAGCATTATTCATAATTGCTATAAAATGGAAACAACCCAAATGTCTATCCATTGATAAATGAATAAACAAAATGTGGTATGTCTATACTTTGGAATATTGTTCAGACATAAAAAGGAAGGACTGATGTATGCTACAATATGGATGAACTCCGAAAACATTATGCTCTGTGAAAAAAGCCAGACACAAAAGGCCACGAGTTGCATGATTACACTTATGTGAAATGCCTGGAATAGACAAATTCATAGGGATAGAAGGTAAATTAGTGG
Organism: Aethalodelphis obliquidens; assembly: GCF_003676395.1. Lineage (NCBI taxonomy): Eukaryota > Metazoa > Chordata > Mammalia > Artiodactyla > Delphinidae > Aethalodelphis > Aethalodelphis obliquidens. The sequence goes on from NW_020837951.1 coordinate 23,542,639, forward strand.
TTTTCAGGGGCTGTGGAAGGGGAAAAGGAGGAGAGACTGCTAATGAGTATGGATTTCTCTTAGGGGGTGACAAAAATATTCCGGAATTAGATATGACAATAGTTGCACAACCTTGTATTTATTATACTAAAAACCAGTGAACTGTGTGCTTTAGAAGGGTGAACTTTATGCTATATGAATCACATCTCAAATTTTAAAAAGCGTATGGCAAATCAAGAATCGTAGATCACTGCTCTAAACACCAAAAGAAAATCCTCCGCCCACAAAAAAAGAAAAGAAAATTCTGAGGAAGCAGCACAGCACACAGGAGTGTGAACTTTGGAAAAAGATGGAGCATGTTCAGGGCAGAAAGAGAGACACAGACGTAGAGAACAAACGTATGGACATCAAGTGGGGAAAGTGGCTGGGAGGTGGGGTGGTGGTGGTGGTGTGATGAATTGGGAGATTGGGATTGACAGGTATACAGTGATGTGTATAAAATAGATAACTAATAAGAACCTGCTGTATAAAAAAATAAATAAAATTCAATAAATAAATAAATTAATTAAAAAAGAAAAAGATGGAGCATGTTCAAATTCTACCCTTCCAATTATGACTTCCAGAACTTGGGCATTTTATTTAATTTCTCTAAGCATCGATTTTCTTACCTGTAAAATGAGGGCAATATTACCTTATTTCATGGGGTGGTTGTGAGGATTAAATGAAACCATTCATGTGAGACAGCTAGTACAATACTACACACTTAATAGGTATCGATAAATGACTGATATTATCATTATTACTTTTATTATCACTATTATTATCATTTTCACATCTTTCAGATCTCTCATATCTAATAATTTTTTAGTGCTATTCTTATTTGACACTTCTAATAACAGATTGTGAGGGTTTCCAGTTTCTATGCGCATAATCGTGGCAAATTCTTCAAAACACATGGCTTAAAGGAAAGTCTATTTTTAGTATACTGAGCTATCTACTGTGCCTGTTCCATGAAATAAATAATAATTAGCAAAACAGCTGCCAAAAAGCATGTCACAGGAATTCATTCACTACTTTGTTATAAATAGCAGTAGAAATGTTGGCCCATTGCGCCCCCTTGCGTACGTTCAGGAGAACTACCTTTACTCTAGAGAGAAGGTACCTTAGAGCGTTGCAATTCAAAGTGTGGTCCGAACCTGGAAGGAATTGAAAAATTTTGAGAAATGCACAACCTTCCGAAACTGAAGCAGGAAGAAATAGAAAATACGAACAGACCAATCACAAGCACTGAAATTGAAACTGTGATTAAAAATCTTCCAACAAACAAAAGCCCAGGACCAGATGGCTTCACAGGCGAATTCTATCAAACATTTAGAGAAGAGCTAACAGGATCCAAAAACACATTAAAAGGATCATACACCACGATCAAGTGGGATTTATCCCAGGGATGCAAGGATTCTTCAATGTACACAAATCAATCAATGTGATACACCATATTATCAAACTGATGAATAAAAACCATAAAAAAAAACTGGACAGCTACATGTAAAAGAATGAAATTAGAACACTCCCTAACACCATACACAAAAATAAACTCAAAATGGATTAAAGACCTAAATGTAAGGCCAGACACTATCAGACTCTTAGAGGAAAACATAGGCAGAACACTCTATGACATAAATCACAGGAAGATCCTTTTTGACCCACCTCGTAGAGAAATGGGAATAAAAACAAAAATAAACAAATGGGACCTAATGAAACTTCAAAGCTTTTGCACAGCAAAGGAAACCATAAACAAGACGAAAAGACAAACCTCAGAATGGGAGAAAATACTTGCAAACGAAGCAACTGACAAAGAATTAATCTCCAAAATATACAAGCAGCTCATGCAGCTCAATATCAAAAAAACAAACAACCCAATCCAAAAATGGGCAGAAGACCTAAATAGACATTTCTCCAAAGAAGATATACAGATTGCCAACAAACACATGAAAGAATGCTCAACATCACTAATCATTAGAGAAATGCAAATCAAAACTACAATGAGGTATCATCTCACACCGGTCAGAATGGCCATCATCACAAAATCTAGAAACAATAAATGCTGGAGAGGGTGTGGAGAAAAGGGAACCCTCTTGCACTGTTGGTGGGAATGTAAGTTGATACAGCCACTAGGAGAACAGTATGGAGGTTCCTTAAAAAACTAAAAATAGAAACTACCGTATGACCCAGCAATCCCAGTACTGAGCATATATCCTGAGAAAACTATAATTCAAAAAGAGTCATGGGGCTTCCCTGGTGGCGCAGTGGTTGAGAGTCTGCCTGCCGATGCAGGGCACATGGGTTCGTGCCCCGATCCGGGAAGATCCCACATGCTGCGGAGCGGCTGGTCCCGTGAGCCATGGCCGCTGAGCCTGCGCGTCTGGAGCCTGTGCTCCGCAACGGGAGAGGCCACAACACTGAGAGGCCCGCGTACCGCAAAAAAAAAAAAAAAAAAAAAAAAAGAGTCATGTACCAAAATGTTCATTGCAGCTCTATTTACAATAGCCAGGACATGGAAGCAACCTAAATGTCCATCAACAGATGAATGGATAAAGAAGATGTGGCACATATATACAATGGAATGTTACTCAGCCATAAAAAGAAACGAAATTGAGCTATTTGTAATGAGGTGGATAGACCTAGAGTCCGTCATACAGAGTGAAGTAAGTCAGAAAGAGAAAGACAAATACCGTATGCTAACACATATATATGGAATTTAAGGGGGAAAAAAATGTCATGAAGAACCTAGGGGTAAGACAGGAATAAAGACACAGACCTACTAGAGAATGGACTTGAGGATATGGGGAGGGGAAGGGTGAGCTGTGACAAAGCGAGAGAGAGGCATGGACATATATACACCACCAAACGTAAGGTAGATAGCTAGTGGGAAGCTGCCGCATAGCACAGGGAGATCAGCTCAGTGCTGTGTGACCAGCTAGAGGGGTGGGATAGGGAGGGTGGGAGGTGGGGAGACGTAAGAGGGAAGAGATATGGAAACATATGCATATGTATAACTGATTCACTTTGTTATAAAGCAGAAACTAACACACCATTGTAAAGCAATTACACTCCAATAAAAACATTTAAAAAATAAATAAATAAAATAAAAAACAAACAAATAGAACAAAGTGTGGTCCTCAGATCAGCAGCACAGGCATCATGTAAAAAGCTTGTTAGAAGTTTAGATCTCAGATTCCACTTCCAAATCAGAATCTGCATTTTAACAGTCTCCCTGGGTGATTTGTATGCACACTGAATTTGAGAAATACCAGCAGAGAACATATGGTAAACACTTATTTTCTTCATTCAGGAAACATTTACTTATATTTAATGTCTTATATTGAGTGTTAAGTGCTGTACCAGGAACTGGAAATACTAAGATGAATATAATTCTTTCCATAAAGAAATTTGAGATTAAAATCCTGTAATAATTGTGCACCTTAAAAAGGAGAATTTTATGTAATGTGAATTATACCTCAATTAAAACAAACAAACAGAAAGAGTATAGTAAGTCAAGAATTATAGAAAACTGCTCTAAAATCCAATAGAAAAATGCCAAGGAAGCAGCATAGCACACGAAAGTGTGGACTTTGGAACAAATGGACCAAATTCAAATTCTACCCTTCCAATGATCAATATAGTACAATCATGCAGAGTCCAGTGGTACACAGAGAAGAGAATGAACTCTGATTGGAGGAACTGAAGGAAATTTCAAGGAGGACGTGGTATTTGAGATGGACCTTAATAACTATGAATTCACCAGGTGGAGAATGTTGGGGAGAGTATTCCTTTCTGAAGGAATGTCAGGAGCAAAGGCACCCATGTTCAAAGGCATGTGGTGGATTAGTGGGATGTCAAGTCCTTTAGTATGTCTTTGGTGATCAGCACATTGGTAGAAAGGCAGTTACCTCCGGGGGGAATGGGTTATGGGAAATTCTCACTTCCTATAGTATACATTTCTATACATTTAAAAAGTTAACAATAAAACAAGACAAGAACAAGAAATGTCTAAGATTAATTGTCTAAACTTTCACCAAAGTAAACAGAAATCAATGAAATAGAATATGGTCAAACAAACAAAATATCAACAAATTTGACAAACCCTTAGCCAGACTGATCAAGTTAAAAAGAAAAAAAACCACAATTACCAATAGCAGAAATGATAGCGGGAACATCACTACTAACTTTAAAGTCATTAAAGGGACAATAAGAGAAGACTGTGAAAAGATGTTTGTCAATAAACTCAGCAACTTAGATGAAATAGACAAATGTCTTGAAAGATAGAAATTAATAAAACTGACTCAAGAAGAAATAGGAAATCTGAGTATCTCAATATCTGTTAAAGAAAACTGATTTGTGGGATTCCCTGGCAGTCCAATGGTTAAGACACCTCGCTTCCACTGCAGGGGGCATGGGTTCGACCCCTGGTTGGGGAACTAAGATCCCGCATGCTGCGTGGCATGGCCAAAAAATAGAAAAAAAAAATCAATTTGTAATTTAAAACCTTCTAACAAAGAAACTTCCAGACCCAGATATCTTTACTGATAAATTCTATCAAGCATTTAAGGAAGAAATAATACCAATTCTACCAGAGAACGGAGGAAGAGAGAACACTTCCCAAGTCATTTTATGAGACCAACATTATCTTGATACCTACACCAGGCAAACACATTGCAAAGAAATGAAAAACTGAGACCAACATCCTTCATAATATGATTGCAAAAATCTGTAACAAAATTTTAAGAAATCAAGTCAGGCAATGTATAGAAAAGGTTAATCAGCATGGATCAAGTGTTTGAATATTTAACGTTTGAATTTCAATTATTGTATTTCACCATATTAACAATCAAAGAAGAAAACCCACATGATTTGCTCAATAGATGCAAAAAAAAGTATCTGACAAAACCTAACACAAATTTCTTATAAAGTTAAGCACATATGTACCACAGACTCAGCAATTCCACTCCTGGCTGCTACCCAAAAGAAATTAAAACACATGTCTACACAAAGATTAGTATGTAAATGTTATAGCAATTTTATTCATAGTAGTCAAAAACTAGAAACCATCCAACTGTCCATTAACAGGGGAATGGATAAACAAATTGACGTATATCCTTACAACTGAAACTACTCGGCAATAATAAAAATGACCTTTAACAACATGGATGGACTTGGAGGAAATTATGCTAAGTGAAATATCAGACAGAGAAAGACAAATACTGTATGCTACCACTTACATGTGGAATCTAAAAAAATATAACAAACTAGTGAACATAACAAAAACGAGATTCACAGATATAGAGAACAAACTAGCGGCTACCAGTGGAGAGAGGGAAGAGGGGAGGGGCAACATATAGGTAGGGGATTAAGAGGTACCAAACTACTGCGTATAAAAGAAATAAGCTACAGGGACATATTGTACAACACAGGGAATAGAGCCAATATTTTATAATAACTGTAAGTGGCGTATAACCTTTAAAAATTATGAAACACTATGTTATACACCTGTAACTTACATAACATTGTACATCAACTATACCTCAATTAAAAAAAAAAAAAAAGAAATGACGGCGCCGCCTTGGGCCCCGCGGACTCAGCGTAGGGGTTGGCGCCGGAGACGTCCGGCCGTCTGGGGCTGACACCCAGCGCCCAGCCCGTCGAGTCCGCGCCGCCTCGGCCCCGGTGCGCCGCCTCGGCCTGGGAGCGTCGGCCGGGCGGGCCGGCATTAAACTGAGATGTCCCTGTACGATGACCTGGGAGTGGAGACCAGTGACTCAAAAACAGCAGCCTGGTCCCAAAACTTCACACTTCTGTAGTCTCAGCTCCAGGTGAAGAAGGCAGCTGTCACTCAGGCGAAGAGCCAGAGGACAAAACAAAGTACAGTCCTTGACCCGGTAATCAACCCAAAGCCAGGTGCCTCTTCAGACCAGAGGCAGATTGTGGACACCGCGCCGCACGTGGCAGCGGGCCTCACGGATCCGGTTCCCACTGCAGGAGAAGTTTTGATTCCCCTAGCTGATGAATATGATCCCATGTTTCCTAACGATTATGAGAAAGTAGTGAAGCGCCAAACAGAGGAGCGACAGAGACAGTGGAAGCTGGAAAGACAGAAATAGAAGAGAGAGAAAAGAGGCGTAAAGACAGACATGAAGCTAGGGGGTTTTCCAGGCGACCAGATTCAGATTCTGATGAAGATTATGAGCCAGAGAGGAAGAAGAGAAGTAGGGGCGGAGCTGCCATTCCACCACCCACTTCTCTTGTAGAGAAACACAAAGAGTTACTCCGAGACTTTCCTTATGCCGAGGATTCAAGACCTCGCTCACCGTCTTCCAAAGCTGCTATCCCTCCCCCAGTGTACGAGGAAGAAGACAGACCCAGATCCCCGACCGGCCCTGGCAACTCCTTCCTCCCCAACATGGGTGGCACAGTAGCACATAAAATCATGCAGAAGTACGGCTTCCAGGAAGGCCAGGGTCTTGGGAAGCACGAGCAGGGCTTGAGCACAGCGCTGTCAGGGGAGAAGACCAGCAAGCGGGGAGGCAAGATCATCGTGGGCGACGCCACTGAGAAAGATGCAACCAGGAAGTGGGATTCAAATCCATTAACTGAAATACATAAGTGTCCTACTAAAGTGGTCCTACTAAGGAACATGGTTGGTGCAGGAGAGGTAGATGAAGACTTGGAAGTTGAAACCAAGGAAGAGTGTGAAAAATATGGCAAAGTTGGAAAATGTGTGATATTTGAAATTCCTGGTGCCCCTAATGATGAAGCAGTACGAATATTTTTAGAATTTGAGAGGGTTGAATCAGCAATTAAAGCTGTTTTTGATCTGAATGGGAGGTATTTTGGTGGACGGGTGGTCAAAGCATGTTTCTGCAATTTGGATAAATTCAGGGTCTTGGATTTGGCAGAACAAGTGTGACTGCAAGAACTAGAGCCTGAGTCATCTCCAGCGATCCTTCAATAAGCTGCAGACTGAGCAGCGGAGAGCAAGGCGACAGGCAGCCTGCATGGCTGTGGGTACAGAGACTCTGGAAGGACTTCTAAGATATATGTCGACTGATCCCTTTTTTATTTTGTGGTTTTTTAATATAGTATAAAAATCCTTTAAAAAAAACCAAAATAGATAACTAATAAGAACCTGCTGTATAAAAAAATAAAATTCAAAAACATAAATAAATAAATAACAATGTGTGCCTCTCTGGTTGTTTCTCTTTTTTATTACCACTTCTGAGGTGATTACATTTTTTGCTAGGATTTCATGATAATCCTCAAGTGCTTCAGTGATATGGCATTTCTTGCACTAAAATATCTAGAAAGTTTTGGAATATGGGGTTGTGTTACCCTTTGCT
>NW_020837951.1:23550111-23674585 GCF_003676395.1 Aethalodelphis obliquidens
AAGAAATGACCTATGATACATGCGATCGCATGGATGAATCTCAACATTTTTGTGCTGAGTGAAAGAAACCAGACATAGAAGACTACATACTGGAAGATTTCATTTATATGAAACTACAAAAAAGACAAATCTATCAAGACGGAAAGCAGGTCAGTGGATGTCTAGGACCAGGGATGGAAAAATGAGAAAGGGAACAGGGAACATTTTAGGATGATGTAAATGTTCTCTATATTGATCATGAGACTGATTATACAGGTGTATAAATATGTCAAAAGTCACCAAATGCACACATAAAATAGATGCATTTTAATCTGTAAATTATACATTAATAAAATTGATCTTTTTTCACGAGTGCACATCCATGGGGGGTTTTACTGCAAAAAAGAAACTGTCTTGGAGGGTCTTACAGTTGCTGGATATGAGTTTGAGCTGGACCATGGAATGTTCTGGCATCATGGGTGAGGTCAGAGAATCCTGTCTGCTGGAGCTCTGGTGACAGTTTGAATCCTAACAGTCATCCTGGTGCAGTGGGTGCAGACAGAGCTGCTGATGTTGCCAGTTCAGTGAAAGTGTGAAGCTCTCAAAGCATCATGAGGCTTTGATTTACACTTTTGTACTTGGGTCATTCACAATAGTTCCCAGAGAAGCAAGAGCTACCTAGTGACACGGACAAGGGGATGAAGTCTCCAGCCACTTTTCCAGGACCCCCCCCCAGTGCTGATGCTGGGCCTGTGGTGAAGAGGCATAAAAGGAGAAGCATCTAGTGGTAAGGAAAACATAGTTTTGAGAGCTGAGAGTCCAGTCTGGTGGCCCAAAGCTAGGTAGACAGGCCCACCTGTTTCCTAGGGAGGAAGAAAGAGTGAGAGCCCAGGGTTCATGGCTAGGAGAAAGGGCAGAGTGGCACAAGAAAGGACAGCATCTTTAATGTCCTTCCCAGGGGACCCAAATGGCCTGAGGAAGACAGACTCTATGTGTCTCAATCCCTGCCTTCTCAGAACTCTCCTCCCAAAGTTGCCTGTGCCCCCTGCCAGCCCCTGGGACACACCTCTTGCCTGGATCACTCTATTCAGACAGAACTGCTGTTTCACCAAAACGGATTCTTTCCTATACTTTCCCTTTTTCAATTATTGATGGCCACCTGTGGTCACTGGCATTAGAAGGATGGCCTTAGAACCAGTTTCACGCCCCCATTTTACTGAGAAGGAAAATGGAGCCCTGGGAAGCAACATCCAAGTTATGAATTGGAAAACTTTAGATCTAGTCAGAGCCAAGTTCAAATTTCACTCTCCCATTTGCTAGCTCTATCAAAGCGGACAAATCTCTTAAGGTCTTTGAGGCTCCTTTGCCTTAACTGTAAAAGAGGTACAATGACCCCTTCATCGTGGGTTTGTCCCAAGGATTACACAGGACAATGTGCAGACCGCACCTGCAGGATCTCTACCACGTAGTCAGCCACCAAAAATGGCCTTAGGGGTCAGGGGAAGGGTTGTATCTTGCCAGGAAGATGGCAGCCCTTGACATCTCACTGCCTTCTCTGGCCTTTGTTTCTGACAAAATGCACTTCAGTGTTCATTCTGGTCTCTTAGGGCCCATTAGCGTCTTTTTTCTTTTCTCTTTCCTTCTCTGATCTAAGTAGAGGAATCTGAGTACTCGATGACAGTTTTCTGACCCAACCAATACCCTTTTCCACCTGTGTAACTGGTGGTGGTGGCAGCAATAACCACAACAGCCCCAGTAATAATACCTTTCCCACCCACACAGGCAGGCTTTGCCCTCTTTAGAAGCAGCAGAGGGCAGGGCGTGCAACAGGGCAGCAGACGGCCACACTCACCGGCGACCTAAGCCCCCTCACAGAAGCCCCCGGAGCAACGACTACCACTATCCCCCAATCCAGAGTGTTCTTCCCGCCCTGGCACGGCAAGCAGGACAGACTAGGGGCTGGGGTTTATTTTCACAAGTCTCACCACGCCTGGAAGAGAGATTACAGGCAGATACATGCGCAAGAGGCTTTCAAACTCCAGATCCAAGATGTCCCTGATCCAGAGCTCACACTCGGCCCATGTGGTATCAGCAAGTGGCCCCTGGCAACCCCTTCCAGCACCACCCCACTCCTTCCTCTAGGGGGAGCTGATGAGCCACAGGTGCTCAACCCCAATTACTATTTACTTCATCGGTGTACGCTTAGCTCATCACAATGCCATTAGCATCAAGAGGCAACTCAAAACTTGGGCAACCAGAAGTGATGCTCAGGTCATCTGTCCTAAAGCAAGACCCCCGGGTCACATTCCACCAGTGTCCTTGGCTCACTTCACTTCTGCGGTAGCAAGAAAGCCAAAACTTCACAGACTTCTACCCAGGTACCCTTCATGTACTTACTACTAAAACCCAAAAAATGTCTGTCTTCTGTTACTACAGATTTATCTTATGACAGGACTCTTCACATAATATCAATCATGGCTAACACTTATTGAACACTTACATTGTCCCAGGAACTGCGCTAAGTGTTTGAAATGCATGATTTCACTTAATCCCCACAACATTCTATAAGGTAGTTACCATTATTATCCCCGTTTCACAGATAAGGAAACTGAGGCTTTTAGACTTTGAGTCTAATAGCAGAAAGATTTGAACCCAAGTCTGTTGTTCTAATTATTATTCCCACCACTACCTTGAGACATTAATTATAAATCAGAGGGGAACCTTTCCTTGTAGCCCTTATGCTGTGGGTACAACATTTTGACAACTGAGACACATACTCTGCTATTAATACACAGACAGTCAAGTATCCTCTGAGTTGACAATGTGGTCCTAACCTTCAGGTCCAAGAGCGTCTCAAGAAACAGCTTAACCTGGTAGTAAGTTACTACCAGAGAACAGAGGAAACTAGTCATTCAGTTGAAGCACATTGCCATTTTTTTTAAGTATTTTATTTATTTTTTTAAAAGAAGATGTTGGGGGTAGGAGTTTATTAATTAATTTATTTATTTTTGCTGTGTTGGGTCTTCGCCTCTGTGCGAGGGCTTTCTCTAGTTGTGGCAAGCGGGGGCCACTCCTCATCGCGGTGCGGGGGCCTCTCACCATCACGGCCTCTCTTGTTGTGGAGCACAGGCTCCAGACACGCAGGCTCAGCAGCTGTGGCTCACGGGCCTAGCCACTCCGCGGAATGTGGGATCCTCCCAGACCAGGGCTCGAACCCGTGTCCCCTGCATTAGCAGACAGATTCTCAACCACTGCGCCACCAGGGAAGCCCCACATTGCCATTTCTGATCCATCTTTGGCATCCTGATGCATGACGGTAATGACCCTGTTTGCCAGGTACTGCAACTGGGCTTTGATCCTGATGGCATCACCTGGGCTTAATGCCCTGTAGAGTCCTGCTGAGGATCTAGCGAGGCAGACGGGGGCTTTCGGAGCCTCCTGCCTCAACTCTGACTGTGCTCCGATTCCCCGTCCCCCCGCATAAATCTTGGGGGCTTCTCTGGGGTGTTTGTATGAGCATGTGGGAGAAAAGTCTTAAGCTCTTTCCTGAGAAGAGGCTGCACCCATTCCACAGGGTCCCAGAGCCCTTCCAGGAGGCTAGAGTTGGTGGGAGCGTGGAGTGGGTAGTGGAGAAGCAGGATTTTGTTTTGTTTTGTTTTGTTTTTTGCGGTACGCGGGCCTCTCGCTGTTGTGGCCTCTCCTGTTGCGGAGCACAGGCTCCGGACGCGCAGGCTCAGCGGCCATGGCTCACAGGCCCAGCCGCTCCGTGGCATGTGGGATCTTCCCGGCCCAGGGCACGAACCCGCGTTCCCTGCATCGGCAGGCGGACTCTCAACCACCGCGCCACCAGGGAAGCCCGGAGGAGCAGGATTTTATGACAGCGAGACAAATGAGGTACTCCCTTATTCAGAACCAAATGCCCTACTGATCAGTGTAGGGTCAAAATGTAAGCGCTGAGAAAGTCCACGTAAGGAGAGGGGATGGGAGCGAGGGCAGTAGAAGAGATTTCAGGAGCAGAGAGCCTTAAGCCAATGGGCAGGATTTGGATAAGAAGGACATTCCTGGCAGAGAACAGATGGAAGATTATACTGAATGAGGACCAAAGGCGAGAGGCTAGAGGCATGAGATGTAGCTGAGGACCCTGTGGGAACTGAGCAGGAGAGCAGAGTGGGCCTAGAGTGGGAGTGAGAGGAGGTAGTAAGGAACAGGGCTGCACCGTGAGGGAAATGGGCTGCCGGGAAGACCAAACTCACAAGGTGTGCTGGACAGAGAGGCGATGGAGGGGCTTGGAAGCAGGAGTCCAGTTAGGAGGTCCAACTCTGTCACCCAGTTCCAACATGTGGGTTTTTTCCCTACACCAGGCAACTGTCTGGCACCAGCTAAGTGTTCTACAATTCAACTCAACGCTGACACTATCGACCCGGAGATGGCATCGGATCCCACAGGTTAAGGGCTCAGTCCTACAAGACTAACCCCCCACTTCCCCACCTGAGACACCAATCACAAGTCCAGGTTGTCACCTGTGCTTCTGACTGACCAGCTATAGATGGGAGCTTCCCACAACCCCTCCTTGGGTTTGATTAATTTGCTAGAGTAGCTCACATAACTCAGAGGAACATTTTACTTACTAGACAACTGGTTTATTATAAAAGGATATAACTCAGGAACAGCCAGATGGAAGAGACGCATAGTACAAGGTGGGGGGAAAGGGCTCAGAGCTTCCTGCTCTCCCCAAGTGCACCACTCTCCCCAAATCACCAACCCAGAAGCTTTCTGAACCCCATCCTTAGGGGTTTTATGGAGGCTTCGTAGGCCGATGGGGGTGGGGTGTGGACTGAGAGTTCCAACCAGGTGGTTGGCAACCAATCCCCACCCTTAGAAGCTTTCCAAAGGTTGCCTCATTAACATAACAAAAGACATCTTCATTGCTCTCACCAATTAGGAAATTCCAAGGGTATGGGGAGCTCTGTGCCAGAGACAGCTTTGAGGAAGAAGACCAAGTATATATTTCTTATTATAAATCACAACATTACAGAAGGCAAGTGACATCATTGTGTCACCCAGTCACCAAGGCCTAACACAGCTCCCAGCCCTTAGGAACACACTAAAGGTCACCTGCAGGCAAAGGGGTGGAGTTGACTTGTGGAATTTAAGAAAACACTTAGCTGTGAAATCCTGTCCTCACCCTGAAACTTTCCTTGATAAGCCAGGCTGGAAGTTTGCTTCTAGGTTCCCTGCAAAGGATTTCGCTGGTGGCGCAGTGGTTAAGAACCTGCCTGCCAGTGCAGGGAACACAGGTTCGAGCCCTGGTCCGGGAAGATTCCCACATGCCGTGGGTGGAGCAACTAAGCCCGTGCGCCACAACTACTGAGCCTGCACTCTAGAGCCCACGTGCCACAACTACTGAAGCCCGCGCACCTGGAGCCCGTGTTCTGCAACAAGAGAAGCCGCCACAATGAGAAGCCACCGCAAAGAGTAGCCCCCGCTCTCTGCATCTAGAGAAAGCCTGTGCACAGCAACAAAGACACAAAGCAGCCAAAAATAAGTAAATTAATTAAAAACAAAAATTTTTTAAACTAATAAAAAAGAAAAAGTTCCCAGCAAAAGACAGGAAAATGGGACTTGACCTTGCCATCTTCCCAGGCTTTTGGCTCCTCTGTACCTACCCGCTTCCTAGACTAGTACCATCACCGATGCCTTAGGGTAGCTTTAGACCAAAGGCAAGTTGTCTGGATTGACTTCTCCTTCCGGTCCTGAGGACAACACTACAAGCTTGGGAAAAAGTTTCCCCAGCCTCTCGTATCACCTCTCCCTTCTCTCAAGTAAGACTCTCTGGACATGGATTCCAACACCACTCCACTCCTGCTGCCCCCGGGGGTCTCATTAGAATGTGTCAAAGTCTTGAGCAGCTCAGGACTTGGCCCTGGAGGCGACTCTCAGACACAAAGCCCACCCAGAGGGGAGCGTCCTAAGTTTGTCACCTCCCAGGAAAGCCTCTTGAAACACGCTTCACCAGCCAGGAACCCTGAAGCACCAGAGATAGAAGTTCATTAACTGAACTCTCTCCAAGCCCATTTCTCAGAAAGCATCCCTTCCCTTTCTGCCTCCTACGTTACCTGAAAATTCCTGGCAGCTCCACCTCGACTGACAGGTGTGGATTCTCAGGACTGTGACAATTATTTGAACGTGTTTGTTTAGTGTTTCCGTATTTGAATAGTCAACACCCCCATTAAGGCTGAGAGGTTGGTACCACCAGCCTCAACTTAGATAAAAGGAGAGGGAAGCACCAAGAGGTTAAGTTGCTTCTTCAAGTTCACAGGGCTAGGAAGTGAGGGAAACAAGATTCTCTGTCTCATTCTAGAGCCCAGACTCCTGACCCCCATGCTCTAGTGCTGAGCCGTCCGATAGGATAGCCACTAGCCACTACGCTAGCTACTTATGTTCAAGTTTTAATTAGAATCAAGTAAACTTAAAAATCCACTTTCTCAGTTCTAATAGTCACACTCCAGTTGCCCACTAGCCACGTGTGCCTATCTGAGAGTGCAAATATGGACTGTTTCCACCCTCATGGCAAGTTCTGCTGGACAGCCTGTAGCCTGATGCTTCCCATTTATACATCTGGGCAAGAGGCAAAGTTACTGCCCGGCCCACCACCCTCACGGCTACCCCATCCCTTCATGAAAATAACCCCAAATGCCTCTTTAGAGCAGCACGACCCTGACTTGTCTTTCTTTTCTTGCTGCCAGCTCTGTCCAGTCTCCAGGAGGGTGGCAGGAAACCTCGCCAACGAGACACATGGAAAGAATGAGATTTCGGAGACCGTGCAGCCAGGCCTCCCCACACGTGTACTGGCGGTCCAACAGGAAAATGGCAGTGAGCGAGTCCCCAGCCACAGCCCAGCCTCACCGTGGATGTTGCCGACATTTCTCGGGAGTCGGCGTGCCCTCCTGGCCCCCAAGCTGCGTCCCGGCCAATTGTCCCTAGAAACTGGGTCTTTACTAGCTTCTGGAAGTTTTAATAAGGGCGAGGAATATCCATTTTTCATAAGGCCCTGGGTTCCTCTTGACTTCTGTACACTCAGAGCTTACATCTGGAAAAGAAACCTCAACCCCTGATCAGCTACCATGTGGTTTCTTTTTAGAAAGAAACTTTACTGAAGGAATGTGCCCGGCAGGCTGCCTGTTGGCCCCGAGTGGCGTTTCGGCTGTGCCTCCTCTACCTTTCGAACCACACTCCCCAAGGATACCCAGGGCCCCGTCGTCATCCATCTCCCGCTCTCAGCATCCAGCATGGCGACTGGGCCCCACTCCCCTGGTCTCTGCCTCAGCGGTTTCAGCCCCATTTCGCATCCTGTTCATTTCTGGTCCAAACGCAGCCTGCTGGCGCCACTGGCTGTGGGTCCTGCTCAGCTTGCTCTTCTGGGCACCTGCCCCCTGACTCCAGGGGAGTGAGGGGAGGGGGCAGGCTCCGCTTTCTGACTGCCTGCCCGGTGACCCGTGATAAGGTAGGAGTCAGGATGCCGAAGTGCTTCCTAACCCAGGGTGGAGTGTGCATCCCAAGCCCCAAGCTGCAGGGACCAGCCGTTGGGACATCCCCGCCATGATCTCCCTTTTCGGGAGTAGCGTCTCTAGCAGAGAAACTGTTTCCTCCTCCATATCAGACTCAGGGTCAGACAGGAGGTTTTCAATGGACACATCCTCCCTACAGTAAGCCCCTCAGGAAGGACCCTCTCTCCATGTGACTCTAGCCCCTTTCTCACCAACTAAAAGGTTGGCACTCGCTTTACCATTTGGACCTGCAAGTAGTAGGCATTAAGGACCCTCTTCCTGTTAGACAGCACACAGAAAGCAGACAAAGCATGCAGGAAGAATTGCAGGATGAGGACAAATACCGTGCTGAAAGGTTGACTGAAAGAAAAAGTATTTGCAAAACGTTTGCTGGAGAGCCACTGTCAGCCTATATTCAGAGCTATTCTATTACCATAAAAACAGCCAATACAAACTGATAAGAAAGATTTCAAGGAAAACTTTGGAAAAAGGGCAGAATTTATGAAAAGGCAATTCTCACACAGATGCACAGGTGAGGTAACGGAAATGTCTAAAATGGAATATGTTCAATTTCACTGATAGAAGAGAAAATAGAAGACTGTGAGAAGACAGTTTTCACCCATTAGATTGGCAAAGATGAAAAAGAATGAACATTCCCAGTACTGGCAGGATGCTGTGTCAAAACTGTGAAGGGTCTGGAATGTTTTCCCACTTGCACAGTTTTTGTTTTATATATATATACACACACATATATATATGTGTGTGTATATATATATGTGTATATATATATATATATATATATGCTGCAGAAGCATGAGCACTTGGGTCAGAGAAAAGAGTTCTTTATTGATGTAACCAGATCAACAGTCAGAGTAAAGTGCAGTGTCAGTCCCTGACTCCTAGACCCACAGGTAATGCTGTGAGGGCTGATAAAAATTCTCTTGTGAGTGGCAGGTTTCATTCCATAGACAAGGGAAGGAAAAAAGTATTTCCTCCATTTGTATACAGGAGAGAGGCAGCCATCTCCCTCCTCTCTGGGAAGGAGAGAGAAAAACCTTTGCCCTTTGGAGAAGAGATAGGAAGGATCCTGGATGCTCACTCTGACCTTTTGGAATGTAAAAATCTCTCTCCAGGGGCCAGCAAAGCCCGGTAGGTGTCTCAGGCTTTTACCAAGAGATGGCTCCAAGGTTCGGGCTTCATCCCTTTTGAAACATAAACACTAGGGAAATAGTGATCCAGTATTCCTGACACTTTGGAAGCTTAACCTAGGGATCTAGTCCAGATTATAGTCATTTGTCCCATTTGGGAAGATAAGAGAAATTTTGTTAACCTTTTGGATTAGAGGAATTAGCAAATGGCTATAGATCTAATTTTCACAGTGTACGAAAAGCAAAACGTGCCTAGGAGAAGCGAAGGCAAACATTCTATCTTTATACCAAATACATTTCTCTGTCTCAGGAGGCTAGAGCATTTTACAGGAGCACTGAGAAATCCAGAGAAGGTTTATTTCCCCACACAAGGTTGCAGAGAGAAAAGGGCATTCTTGGCCTTTGCTGACAGAAATGTGTATTGCTATAGCTCTTTGGGGAAGTAATCTAGCAAATCCATTCTGACTGCACACCTTAATACTCCAGAAATCCCACTTTATAAAATATAACAAATAGAAATAAAACACAGAGTCAAAAGAATATACATATAAGAATGCAAATTGCGGGACTGATAGAAATGGCAACAAATGGAAAACAATTGAAATACCTGTCCATAAGAAATGTATACATTGCTGAAACAGTTATACCATGAAGTATGTTGTGGGCTTTTTAAATGTTTATTCTATATCTTCATAGATATAGAAGTATATCTATGTATGTAAGTATATCTTTAAGTATATACTTGCATACATAGGTGAGAAAGGCAGAATGGAAGAGATATATAATATATCCATTTGTAAAACGATGAAAAAACTTACATGTACATGTCATACAGGTACATGATTATATGGGAGAAAGATGTGGGAGGATAGACTTTTAATATTAATTGCCTTTGGGAGAGTGGAGATAGGAGAAGAAAGAGGAGGGTAAAGTTTAAATTCAGCAAAAAGAAAAATATGCCTAGCTCAATATCAGTGGAAAATTTAGGATATAAAATTCTCACTGTGATATTACTCTAGGTATATACTAATTGAATCTACTCCTGGACAAGGAAGAGAATAGTATGTCAACAAATGAAAATATTTGGGGACTCATATTTTATTTATTCACTCAACAAATACATTGAATGTCTACTTTGTACCAGGCCCGGTTCTCATCCCTGGAAAGATGGTACTAGACAGAATCCTTGGACTCATGGAGTTTACTCTCTAGTGGGGGAGATAGACAATGACTTTGGTCAATAATAAATGTGTCAGAAAATGTCAGGTGGTAATAAGGGCTATGATGAAAAATTAAACAGGAGAAGGACCAGGGTGACGGGGTTGCCATTTTATTTATTTATTTTGTTTGTTTTCTTGCGGTACGCGGGCCTCTCACTGTTGTGGCCTCTCCCGTTGCGGAGCACAGGCTCTGGACGCGCAGGCTCAGCGGCCACGGGCCCAGCCGCTCCGCAGCATGTGGGATCTTCCCGGACCGGGGCACGAACCCACGTCCCCTGCATCGGCAGGCGGACTCTCAACCACTGTGCCACCAGGGAAGCCCTAGGGGTTGCCATTTTAAATGGTGATCAGAAACAGCGTCTCTCTGACCTGAGCAAGGACCTAAAGAAAGTAGGGAAGCAATCACACGCTTTCTCCATCCCAGGTCAAGCATCATCAGGCTCTCAGCCCCACCTTTCATGGTTTATTTCTGGACCCTCTCTCCAAGGGCTCCAGTTAGTGGATCCCAAAACCAAACACACCCCTCTTCTGTGTGGTTTAACTAACACAGAGAAGAGGCAGTGAGTACGTACCTAGCTTTCCCCTGGAAACATACACCATGTTGTATGTAGGATAAAATTGCTCTGGAGGCAGTAAGATGTCAGAGTGAAGAGCATGTAATTTGGAGGCACGTGCTCTCCTACTCACTAGCTGCGTGACCTTGAGCAAGTTATTTATCCTCTCTGGGACCTTCTCAATAAAACAAAGGATAATGATCCTATCTACTCCCGTAGAAACCATTAATTTTAAAAACTTAAACGACGCCTGGTACATAATAAGAGCTAAAAAGAAATAGCTCTGTTATTACTATTGCTACTGCTAACATTTTAAGGGTTGGCCCACTTGCAGTGTGGACTCACATTGAACTTGTAGAGTTTTGAGGGCCTGGTTGCAACTTACAAATGGTCACTCCTCTTTTCTTAGAACTTACCTCCTATTGGTAAGGGAGGAATGGAGAAAGAGAAGACAGGGGTGGGGCGCTACTGCTTTGAACCATGCAGCCCAAGGAGGCCTCTCTGAGGCAATATTTGAGCTGAACACAGTAGGCAGCTCAAATAATATTTTCATTATTAAGGAAATGAGCATGTATGAAGGAACATGTACCCAACTTAAAGATGCTTCTGGACTCTTAACCAAATCAATGCAACGTGAAAAAATTTTTATACCTGGAATATTTGTCATATAACGAATAAATAAGTATTTAATTTGTGTTAATGTTCTCTTTTAATCTTTTATCAAAAATATCAGGTAGAAATCATTTTTGTATGTTGTTGAAATACGTAGTCTCATCACAACACATTGGTTCATGATTCACAAAACTTGTATTTGTTTAATTCGTCAGGTTTTTAAACAGAACATCTCTGAAATTTTGGCATAATTGTATCACAGAAAAACTGATTCCCTGTTTATTATTATTATTATTATTATTTGCGGTACGCGGGCCTCTTGCTGTTGTGGCCTCTCCCGTTGCAGAGCACAGGCTCCGGACGCGCAGGCTCAGCGGCCATGGCTCACGGGCCCAGCCGCTCCGCGGCATGTGGGATCTTCCCGGACTGGGGCACGAACCCGTGTCCCCTGCATCAACAGGCGGACTCTCAACCACTGCGCCACCAGGGAAGCCCCCTGTTTATTATTTGAGTCACTCATTATCATTTTAAAACAAGTAAAGCTATGAAAAAAATATTTTTTAGATCTTTTAGAGGAATAACATGATTTGGAGAATCCCAAGAAACTCCTCCTCCCCATTTTTCCATGAAATCCCTAAGCTAAATATCTTCCAGGAGTTTGGAAACATTACTTTCTAATGGGAGGAGACTGACAATAACATATGGAAATAAATGAATACCTAAAATGTTAGGTGGTATTAATTGCTACAAAGAAAAATAAAGCAGGATAAGGGTCTAGAGGGAAATGGGGGCTGCTGTTTTAAATAGGGTGGTCGGTGATGAGGAAAACACATACAGAGAAAGCAAAGGAAATCTGAGGAAGGCTTCTAGCAATCACAAAGGAGGGAATGGTGGGACCCGTGGAGGAGGTCCTTGTGAGCTTCAACTCGAAAGCTCAGTGTTTGGGAGTTTTCATGCAAGGAGGGGAAGAAAGTGCTTTCCAGGCACCAGGAACTGCACGTGTGGAGGGAGGGGAACTAAACTGGCCTGAGCGTGTTTAGAAATGACAGGGAGCTGGGTGTGGTCCTAGTGCAGGAGAGTGGCAGGTTGCTGCTACACGAAGGAGGTAGAACAGGGCAGGTGCAGAATGCCTTGCATATCATGCTTGGGAGTTTAGTTACAGGAAACCAAGATCACATCCTGAATCTGGTCTGGTTAATTTCACGGAAGATGCTCTGGCAACGTGACTGAGGGACTGAAGTCTTCCTCTCCAAAATCCCTACCAGGACCGTAGCCCAGACCACAGCAGGGCACGTTCTAATCTCCCTGCTTTTGCCTTCACACTGTAGAATCAGCTTTTCTTTCCTGGCAGCGTTGACAGAGATCCCGGTTGCCCATTCCAGCATCCATTTCCTGTCTCTTACATACTGACAGAGCCCTTGGCTTTAACAGAGTACAAAGCTGCTTGGAATAAAAACCTTACTTCCCAGCCTCGCTCACAGCTAGAGCTAAGTTCCGACCATGAGATGTAAATGGAAGTGTTAAGGGCGCTTTCTGGAAATCTTGAGACCGCTGGAGCATACCTTCACCCTCTTCCTTCCCCTATTCCCTCCTGCTTTCTGTTAGAATGGTGGCATGATGGTGGGAACTTGGGACCAACAAGATGGTGGAGAAACAAGAGCAAATCTGGGTCCCCAGGGACCGTGGAGCTGCCATTCCAGCCTTGACCTCTTACCTCTGCACTTGGTTTAAATGACAGTCTTTCACATTTAGGTCACTGCCATTTTGAATTTTCTGTCCCTTGAAGCCAAAGTCCTAAGGCAGGAAAAGGACATGCAGTTTTTTGGGTTTTGTTTTTATTCTGTAAATATCTTCAGCTTCCTGTGTTGCTGCCTTTGGGGAGGAGCAGCTCATTCCAGTGAACTGAAAGTTTAGAGGAGGACAGAGCCCTCCCTCCAAGCAGGGGTGCCAGGCGCACCTGGTGAGGTGTCCCGGCCATAGCCTCCACACGTTCCCTTATTCTCAGAGCAACTGGTTGTGTCTCTTTTGCTATATTTTACCAATTGCAAAACAGCTGCCTTATTTGCCTTTGGGAGAAATGTTTAGGCAGGACTGGCTTGAGAATCATGGTTATCTTTTTATGCACTCATTATTTCTGGAGTACGCACTATACGCCTGGCACTGGGATGGTCATGTTCAGAACAAGGAACCCAAGGAATCTGCTGTGTCCTGTGCAGATCAGATCACTCGAGGAAGAGTGCGTTCCTCAGGATTCCACTGGGGGAAGAGAGTCACGTTGTGAGTGGGATACTGACAGACTTGAGCATATCCAGGGGGGTCCTAGGATGGTCTGGGCTGCACTCAAATCTCAAATTTCAAAATCTTAAGGAATAAAGGTAAGAGGAATGCAGGGTGTGGCCGATGTCCTATTTTGGTCGAACCAGAATCCTTTGCCTCCTTATTCTGGTAACTATTTCCCTTGCTTTGTAGAGGACCTGCTCCTTTCCTATTCCTTGTGATTCTGGAGGGGGGTTTTGAAACAGGAGGGAAGGAGGCAGGGCACAACCTCTGAAAGAATGACATAGCCCAAGGACATGACATAAACTTATTAGAACCAAATGGGTCCAAGATGGCAGACAAGTCAACTTCCACTAGACCTTGAGCCTCAGTATACTCTCACAACAGCAAGCTAAATGACACACCCACAGGCGCCATGACAGTTCCAAGACCTATTGTAAGGATCAAAAAGTGGGCGGTGGCCCAACTCCTGGAAATCCCCGCCCCTTCCTAAAATAACTGGAATACTCCCCCCACTCATTAGCCTATGAAATGACCCACTCCTATAAAAACTGACAACCCCATACCCTGGTGCCTTTCTCACCTTCTGAGGTGGCCCACACTCTGTCTGTGGAGTGTGTTTCTCTCTAAATAAATCCACTTCTTATCTATCACTTTGCCCCTCAGTGAATTCTTTCTGCAATGAGACATCACGAACTTGAAATTCATTAAGTCCTGAAACCAGGCGTGTGATCTCAGTTGGAAGACTGTGGGTTTTGGGTGGGTTCGAGTCCCGGCCGCATGGGTTCAAGTCCCGATCTGAGGTGCATGGTTTCAGTTTCAACTGCAGTACCCTGACTTCTAGCCACAGGGACAGACATGTGACCTGAACCAGACCAATCAAAGCCCTGCCCTAGGGTTTCTGCCTTTTCTCCCTTGGATTGTAAGTTAAAGGATGTGTTTGTAGAGATGGTGGTACTTGGATTCCCAGCCATCTGGAAGAAGTTGAAATAATGGAGCAAAACACAAATAGAAGACAAGCCGAGAAATGGAGAGATGGAGTGACTGGGCTGCCAGGCTGCTGGCAGTGAGCGAGTCCCCCGCCACAGCCATAAATAAATTAATTAATTATTTGTTTCTTTGTTTATTTATTTTAAAAAAAGAATTACCTGGGGAGCCTGCTAAATGCATATTCCCAGGCCCTGCCCACAGTTCTAATTTCTTAGGTCAGGAGTGGGGCCCAAGAATCTGCATCTTAACAAGTAGACCAGATGATTCTGATTCCAATTTGAAAAACACCATTTTCTAAAATGTAGGATTCTTCATTTTCCTTGTCTACAAACATTAACTGAGGGAGCTATGAATGTGTTACCTATAACATTCTCCATCTCCCAGTCACATTTCCTTATCCTACAAACTCAAATCCATGTCACTGATTCAGACCTCACACATGTTCTGGGACAGAGAGCAGCTTTCTATATGATTTGACATATGTACTGTGACTAAGTAACATCCCCCTAAGCCTTCAGTGCACCTGACTCTCAAGTGTAATGACTTTGTCTTGTTACTTATATGACAACAATACTTATCACCATCATCATAGTCACGATAACTGACATTTATTAATTCCCCTACTAAGTGCCAGATCCCATGCAAAATAATTCACTAGCATTATCTCATTTAATGTTCACAGCAACTCTGTGAAGCAGATACTAGTCATTATCCTTACTGTACTGATGAGGAAGCTGAGATTAGGGAGGTTATGCCCAAGGTCACGAACTTGTAAGTGATGGAGTCATTTGAACCCAGACTGATGCAACTGCTAATCCCATGGTCTTTCCACTACGGCTCCTGATTTATTCACCTACCAAAGATTTCCTAGGATAATAATAATAACAACAATAAGAGTGTACATTACTCCTTACATCAAAATTAATTCCAGAAGGAGCAAAGATTTAAAAGTAAAAAGATGAAACTTTAAAAGGATTATAAGAATTTCTGGTGCCACACAAGATGGATGAAGCCCACAATAGCCTACCTCTCTCTAATTACAACTAAAAACAATGTACAAGATATAAAAAGCAACTACCTGAGGACTCTGAAAAGTAAACAGAAGAGACAAGAAGGGAAGTAAACAATTACAGCAGCAACCTGTCCAGGGATGAGCTCCCCAGGTTTGACCTGAAGACAAGCCCCAGTCATGGAACTGTGTGGTGGCAGTGCAGGCAGCTGAAACTCCAATAGGAACTCTGTTTCTCTGACGAGGATAATTGGGGAAAGAGGCCCCTGCACTCCCAGAAGTATGTGAGGAATCCCTGTTTTCTTTTTCTCTTTTTTTCTCTTGCTTCTTTGCCCTGAGGGTGGGTCCCAGTCATGGAGGGGTGCTATAGCAGCAAGGATACAGACAGATAAAACCCTAAGTAAAACCCCATCTTTCTGAGCAGAGGATCATGAGTCCTCTATGGGCTAGATCACAGAGAAGAACCCTGGAGAGGAAAGAGCCAGAAAAAGGAATTTTCTAATTCTGTGTATAAACCTACACAAGGCCCAGACTTGACTCTGAGCTGTGAATGCACAAGACAGATACAAAGCACCATGGAAAAGTCTTTGAGAACTGAATTATGATTTAAACCACCACTCAAGTCTCAGATTAACCCCTAAGTAGCACAAACATGGGACAGACCCAAAACACCATAGCAACAGTTTGAAAACTATCATTGGAAAAGTCACCCACAGAAGGGGATACAGATTTTGCAGTCTGAACCTAATAAGGTCTGCTGAAACATAAATATCAACATTCGCCAGAGGGTTTTAATAGGTCACAGAGTCTCATGACATAATATTTTAAATGTTCAGAATACAATCCAAAATTACCCAGCATACACAAAAGAAGAAAATTTCAAGGGAAAAGACAAAAGATGCCAACTCCTAGATGATCCAGATGATGGAATTATCAGGCAAAGATGTTAAAGTAGTTATCATAACGATGGTCCATAAGATAAAGGAGAATAGTCTTGAAATGAATGAAAAGATAAACATTCTCAGCAGAGAAATAGAAACTATTTTAAAAGGGACATTTTAAAACTGAAAAATATATAATCTGAAATAAAAGATTTACTAGATGGACTCAATAGCAGAATGGACATGATAGAGGTAAGAGTCAGTGAACTTGAAAACAGATGGATAGGAATTATCCAATCTAAATAATAGAGGGACTAAAGACTGAAAAACAATGAACAGAGCCATGGAGATCTGTGGGACAAGATCAAAATGTTTAACATTCATGCCATTGGCGTCCCAGAATAATAGATATTGGTACATAAAAACATTTGAAGAAATAATGGCCCAAATTTCCCAAATTTGGTGAAAGACATCAATTTACAGATCTAAGAAACTCAGTAAAGCCCAATCAAGATAAAGTCAAAGAAAACCATGCCCAGACACATCATAATAAAACTATTAAGTACCAAGAAAAAAATAGTTTAAAATCTTGAAAGAGTCTAGAGGAAAACAACACATTATTTTTAGAGGAAAGATAATTCAAATGACTACTGATTTCTCATCATAAACCATGGAGTCCAGAAGACAGTTGAACATCTTTAAAAGTGCTGAAAGAAAACAAGTGTCAACCCAGAAGTCTATATCCAGTGAAAATATCTTACAGGAATGAAAGTGGTGAAATAAAGACATTCTCAAATGAAGGAAATCTAAAAGAATTTGTAACCAGTAGACAGATTCTAAAATACATGCTAAAGGAAATTCTTTAGGCGAAAGGAAACTGATACCAGAGAGAAACTTGCAACTTTAAGAATGAAAGAAAAACAACAAAAATGGTAAAAATCTGAGTAAATGGATACTAATTTTCATCTCTTAAGCTCCTTAAAATACGTATGACTGTTTAAAGCAGTAATGACAGAGTTGTCTGATGGGGTTTTCAATGTATGTAGATATAATCACCACAATACCTATAACATAAAGGCGTACAGGTAAAGGAACCTATATGATTGCAAGATTTCATACAGATTGTGAATGATATCCTGCTATTTTACCACCATATTAGTATTTGTATAGAAAAAATATGAAGATTTTCTTATGACTTTTATGGGTGTGTGAGCTGGGCTATTACATGGGCTGCTCACTTTCTGCTATACGCTTTAATGTTTTTAAAAGGTCCATATACTATACAATACAGTAATCAGGAAACAGTACTGGGTTTTTCTATTCTCACTGTGTAACATATTTTTCTTCAGCAGTAACCCAGATCTCTCAGGTTTCCCTGTGGCTGACACTTAAAACACAAACTTCGGAACCCATGTAATTCCAATACTGTTAATTCACAAGGCCTTCAACTCCCTCCATCTTGTTGCCTCTCCTGGTTCTTGCCTCCCTTCTGGCAGTGGGTGGCCATTACCATCTCCATATCAAGGAACCAACAAACCATAGTTCTCATGCTAGACCTGGCATCTTTTTTCCATTAACTGTCCTCTCCATTACTACTTTTGAGGGGTGGGGAGAGAATCTTTGTTATTTGAATTTTCCTCTCATTTGAATTATGGGAGAAACCGGGAATTCACTCCACTTGTGAGTAGGAAGAACACTTAATGTCAAAGATCTGGATTTAAACCACAGCTCTGTCCCTTACCAGCTGTGCGACCTTGGGCAGCTTATTTTATTCTCCAGGCCTCAGTTTCTCCATCTGTAAAAGAGTTTGACAGGGATCAAAAATATAGACTTGCAAATAATAATACATCACCTTCTCCATCCACTAAGGAAAACGGTCTTTGCTTCCTTGGCTCTCCCTCTGCCTCTCCCATCAACCCATCACCCCGACCTCCACCCCCAGTGCGCTAAGGATGGTTCTGTCTTCACCAGACTTTTTTCTAGATCTATAATATGTAGCTACAGTAATATTTAGATTTGTATTTAAAAGGACAGGTTGCTACTAGACTGGAAGGAGAGGAAAAAGAAAAGGAGAAAGAGCAAGAGAGGAAACTAAAACAGGAAATGGTTGAAAATGTTTATTTTTTTTTCCAAAAGACTATGCCAGCTCAGGGTGAGAGATCTGGGGTGGGAATTTGGACTGGGAAAAGAGCAAAGCTGGCCATGAGACAGATGAATGGATGATAGATGATGATAGATGGATAGCTGGATGGATGGATAGATAGGTAGATAGATAGATAGACAGACAGATAGATAGGACAAATAGGAAGGGAAGAGGAAGAGAGAGAAGGAGAAAAGAGAAGATGAAAGAAGAGGAGGGAATTTGCTCTATGTAATGAACATACTCTCTTTTAGGCTTTTTTGAGAAACAGAAGTAAAAGTTGAAATTACCGCTTTTTATGTATTTTGAAATTATTTTAATTTACAAATAGAAAACATCTTGGAAGAAAAAAAATGAAAGAAAAACACAAAACATATAGGCAAATTTTTACTCCATGAGCGTCTCAAATCCTTACTTGTTCACCAATCCACAAGATGAAAAACACTTTTCTACAAAGGTATTCAGCCACCAACAATGATGTTATTAATAGGAATATGGATCAATTTCACAAAAAAGCCAGTGAATCCCATTATAGCAAATACTATTGCTGTTGCCATGGCAATCTTCTGGAATTCTTTTCTATCAGGTTTGGTGAATCTTTTAACCAGCCGAATTGAGTCCTTCACAAACTGCCAACTTGGCTCAACAAACTGCATTACCTGATCCATGATGCCTGCCCACCATCCGCTCACAAGCCAAAGACACGTAGCACAACAGCCAACAGACAAATGCCCACCAGAACCGGAAGCTGGGTCCGGCGTCAAATTATTTCATAATGCCAAATTAATGTTTCTCAGCTTGCAGTGGTACCTAGAAGATGCTATTAAGTAACCCTGGCTGTATATGGGCCACGTGGAGATAACCCTACAAGCTCTCACGGAGGTGGAGAAGGTCCTGTGAGATCATAGATACAAAATTATAATTGTTTTACTATTAATTTTCCTTTTGCTTTCCACTTACATCTTAGTTCAGATCAGTTACCCAAAGTGGTGAGCACCAAATAGCTTGGATAACAGGGAAACTGTAGAATTGTAAAGTCTTTGCTTGGGTCTTCGGGAAAGGGTACCAGTGGCACCTTATACATCTTTCCAATCAGCCAGCACACTACGCTGGTTTAAATAGCGCACACGACTCTCAGCCTGCATCTCGTCTTAGGGCCAACCTCCTTGTCTCTGCCTTTCTCACTAGGCTGTAAACATCTTAGGCAAGGGATATAGCCTGCTCACCTCTATATTCCCCATCTGGCAGAGAATCTGGAACATGTTAGGCAAAAATGACAAAACTCAGGGTATATATTCCCCATCTGGCAGAGAATCTGGAACATGTTAGGCAAAAATGACAAAACTCAGGGTAATATTATGAGGCATTAACAGCTTCTCTCTCTCTCTCTCTCTCTCTCTCTCTCTCTCTCTCTCTCTCACACACACACACACACACACACACACACACACAGAGTTATGTGTACCCCATTGCTCGTCCCCCAGCCTAGACAGCTAAGACATTCCACCTTTACTGCTTCAAGGAAGAGAGAATAAAAATAGTTAACTCATAGCTTTTGACCTTCAAAAGCTGAGCTCCTGGCAGAGATAATAAATTTGGATGAATACTTGCTGGGCTAATCCTTCCTCCCCACCTCCATCCCACCCCCTGACCCAGAGGAAGTAAAATTTACCTGCTCTAGAGGAGAGCATTGGACAGCAGAGCAGACACTTGGATGATGGAGAATGTCCCTGTTTATGCCCCTCACCCCACCCTCCCTCCTTCCCTTGGGTAAGGCCAGGGTGAGGGGATATGTGTGTAGTCAGGGAAATGAGATACACCCCAGGTTGGTTTGGTAGATCCAGGGGTAGAGGAGATCTATGCCTCACACAAGGTGATACCTGAGGAGGTGGGAAAACAGTCTCCTCTCCCCACTCCCACACACAATAGGGTAGGAGAGAGAAGCTTTGAATAAAAAGGACATATGACAAGGCTAGACCAAGAGGCCTGAGACAGTCCTATGAAATTCCCCCAAATCCTCAGAGTAGCTCAGGAGGGCAGTCAAGTGTCTCTCATACTTACAAGGAGGACACAGAAGCTAGATGAAAGAAGGCAAGCCAGCAGTTCTACAGATGCCTCAAGAGCAGGGTTTTTAAAAAATCATATAGCAATAAGTGCTAGTATTTACCAAATACTTCCAAATGTTGCAAGACCAGATGGGCCACACATTTCAACAGCAATCAGAGTAACAAGACCCCAGAAGGCCATATGTATCTACCATCTCCATAACACACACACTGTCACACACTCACACACACACACACACACACACACAAACCTTCCAATGGCCTGAACTTATATACAACTACAGAAGAAAAGGGAGGAGGGGGAAATTCCCTGAGCTGGCAGAGAAAACCTAGAATTGACAAGTTTCTGCCACCAGGAGGAATGAGGACCCAAGAGAGAATTTACTTGAAGTTTAAAAATAAATCTACCTTTGTTTTGCAGATCTGAATTTTGAGGCCCCGAATTCATACTCACTGCAAGTGTTTGTTGATTGAATGAATAAACGAATTGTGTTGGGGGGCAGAAATTCCACTGCAGTAAGCTCTAGGTAGAGCAGTCTTGGCTACTGTCCAAGAAAGAGGGTAATTACTAAAAAGAGTATCTGCTTTCTAGTCCTTACTTGGTGCTTATTACTGGTGGTTCCTTAAGTAAGTTGCAAAGCTATTTGGGACTCAGTTTTCTTATCTGTAAAATGGGCATAGTGATACTTGCCTGCCCTCTTTGCAACGTTATCATGAGGACAAAATGAGATAATATATGTGAGGTACTTTATATGGCTTGTAATAAGGGCGTGTGGCTCACCCCTGTCTTGTGATCCAAGAAGCAAGAGAAAAGTAAATGAACTCAAGGAACAGAGTTCTGTGGCACACCTCTTTTCAACCAAAATGTTTTTCTATAACTGGCAAGGAACAGGGAGTAAGTTTTCCCTGGAATCGCATCAGTGCTAATTGGAGGCTATCAAGGTTTGCACTCTCAATTATCAGCAGAGCACACTTGATCAGGAAGAAACTCTCAGGGCACGAAACAGATTTAATTTCATTGGGAAATAGTCTTGTCTACTACGCAACAACAAATCAAGCTCTGGGTGACTGTTCCCATAAAACACGTCCTGTCCTTAGCACTGCTATTGGGGGGGCAGAGACATGGTAAAGAATCAATTAAAACTCTGACACATCCAATGGAGCTCAAAGACCTGTTTCACAGGTTTCCCCAGAGGAACATAATCACGTTGCATTATACTTTGGAAGTTGATCGAGGCAAGATCTGAGACAAGTTCTGGGGTTTACAAGACAGACTTTAGCTTTTCTAAATCATTTTTGAAGTGCTATTTAAAGGATTACGGCATCCAATCCTCCACTAGTCCCACAGCATCATGGCGGAGCAAGAGAGATTAACGTCATACAGGTATCCTCCGGAAAACTGTAAGTTCCCTTTCTTAAAAAGCATTTAAAGAAATGGTGAAAATACTGCAGTGTTTACGTTCATGCCCGTTTTGGAGTGAAAGCAACTGTTAAGCAAGTAAAATCAGAGGGATATTGAAACTGAATTTCCTTTCTATTTTTATAATAGGGCTCTACCTCCAAAAGGGACACTCATTGTCCAGAAAATCTGTTTTAAAAGAAGTTGTAGAATTTCCAGAAGAGCCTCACATAAAAATGAAAAAAAAAAAAATGAACAAGAGGGTTAATAGTGGAATGTGAATACTGTTTGCAGTTACACTGCTTGAACTATGTTTCTATGATGACATGTAGGGATATTCACAATAAAAACAACATGGTTTGGGGGCTAATTCAGATATCCGTGTAAACCAACTTCGGTCTCAGTGCCTGAATAACGTCTGTGCCTCAACCTGAATATACAGAAGAGATTTTGAGGTTCAGGCAGTATGTTTTCAGAAGTGTTGCCTAAAAATGAGCTTCAGCAGAAATAAAAAAATTGAACAAGACCAAAGCAAGCCTAGCATCAGCAGCAATCCGGTGGAGAGAAAGGTTATGGCCTGTTGATGCCATAGGCGTGCCAGGAAGCGGTCTGGGGGCCTCAGCTAACCCTCACGATGTTCAAGGCTAGTTCGAAAGCAAAGAACTAGAGAGAAAAGATAACATGAGGGTGGAGTGTAAATGGCATGTTTTCAAGACATTTTGCCAGGAGAGAGAGAGAGAAAAAAAAAAAAAGGAAACCCAGAAAGTAAGGACCAGACCAGGCCTGCCCAACGACACATTCAGCTATGATACCAGGCAGGACATTTGCAGAGGAAGTGCTCTCATGGAGCGGGAATCCATTCAGTTAGGAGAGTACAAACGTTTGACAATTCTGTTCATGAAGTCAACCTGTAACATCTTTTCTTTTTAAGTATGAGGAGGTGAGAAGGAGGTTGGGGACCCCCTTTTTAACCAAATGTACTACTCACTGTAATTTTTCATCAGATCTTTTGTTCTTTTCCCATTGAAGTTGCTATCTCAATCCTTAAGCTCCCCTCTATTGCTTGGAAAAAATTCTTTTTTTGCAGAATAATATGTACTTGTGTGCATTCATGCTTCCTTGATCTTTCTAGAACAGAGGTCTCTCAGAGCTACTGAATGTGCTGGGACCTTGAGTCTCAGAGTCCTGCCAAGGTCTTGGGGCTGCAGGGATAGGGGCTGCCCTGTGTTCTGGTCTGTGCCTTGCTCTGCACTCTGCCCTTCCCCCCACCAAGGCATACTGGGCTTCCACCAGTGAGTTCATATGAATAAAACAGTTCCCGTTGCTTAAAACAAACCCCAAAAAATGGAATATCACTAAAATATTCAATCTTTTCATTTGACAAAGAGGAGAATTGAACTTCTCGGAAAATTATAATGAGTTAGTTACAGGCAAACCAGCAATAGAACCCAGGTCTATGGATAACTAGTTCTACCACACTGGTCTTCCTTTCCCTTTGTCCAAAGAAGTTGGGAGGGTCTTCTTCACGTCACCCACCCCCTATCTCCACTTAGCCCATCACTCATATTCACAGCCTTACCACATACACCACATCTTCCTCAAGGATAAAACTGCATATTACCCCTCTATAGTCAATCCAATTCTACAAACACTTTTTGAGTACCTTCTCTGTGCAGCCCTGTACCGGGTATTGGAGATTCACAAATAAATAAGACCTAATCCCTGCTGTCAGATACATATACAGCCTGTCATAACTAAAGGTATCTTATAACTGTACTACAGTAGAAATTTTCTCGAATATATTGTATTATAGAAACATGAGAGAAAAGGGAAGAAAACAGTCTGGCAATTCTTCTACATTAAACATAGAAATACTATATGACCCAGCAATTCCACTCCTAGCTATATATCCAAAAGAATTGAAAACAGGTACTCAAGCAAATACACATACGTGCATGCACTAGTCATAATAACCAAAAAATGGAAACAATCCAAATGTCTACCATCAGATGAATGTGCTATATCTATACAATAGAATATTATTCAAACATAGAAAGGCATGAATTTCTAATACTGTACTGTCACCATGCAAAGGAACCTCAAAAATATTGTATTATATAAAAGAAACTAGACACACAGGTCATATATTATACATGATTCCATTCAATATTCCACACAATGATTCTATACATATGAAATGTCCAGAACAGATAAGTCCAGGGACACAGGAAGTAGGTTGGTGGTTGCCAGGGGCTGGGGGAAGGGCAATAGGGAGTGACTACTTAATGTGTACATGGCTTCCTTGGGGGGCGATGAAAATATTCTGAAACTGGATCATAGTGGTGGTTGCACAACATTGTAAGTGTACTAAATGCCACTAACTTGTTTAGATTGAAATGGCTAATTTTTTGTTACGTGAATAAGGGAAGGGTTCTAAAAAGGCTATGAAAGGGCCAGGAAGCAAGCTTATAGGCTCAACGGAGGATCAGCTCACACAAGCCTGGGATGTCTTCGGACTTCATCCTGGGAGAAGTGGGATAGCTAGTGAGGATTTTTAAGCAGGAGGATGACTTACTCAGATCCGTGTTTTTAACTGGACGTTGTCAATGGTGGGCTGACAACACTAGGGAGGGTCTAGACCGTGGGAACGAGACATACGGAGTCTGCTGGCCCAGTGAGAGAGCATAAAGAACGTACCAGGATATAAAATACCTGTCTGACATGTTTCTGTTAAGTAATCATAAGCATCTTCCACTAAATTTGAACTCAGGAATAGTCACTGGGATGAAAAATATTAGCCACAATTCTTTTAAAATCCATTTCTGAAACAGTTCAAGCCTGTATTTTTGCACATCCTACCAGCTTTGGCACCCAACAGAGTTTTCAAAGTAAAATTAACCTGCTTCCTTTCTCTGACGATTACTCATAAAGACTTGTCTTTGAGAAAATACTTCACCGAGGAAGATTTGGTGTTGATGACAGCAAACTGCAGTCCAAAAATAGGCTCAGAAAAGTAACTATGATCCAAAATTAATACATGTATTTCCTCAGTCTCAATGTTGGCCACTTTAGCATGTCAAGAAATACTGCACGCTGTAACTTTTTTAAAGTTGCCAATGGTATTACTCTGCACAGAGAATAAAAATCTGAATGGAACCAGAACAAAAATCTGACCTGCTCCATATCTAAGTACCAAATTCAATGTACCCTAACCGAACCGTACAGAATCTATCAAACCAAACTTTGATCAAGTTGGGAATTCAAAAGATCTCTGTCTTGTCCGTGTACCTGCCAGTCAGCTTCCCCTTGTTTTTCATTCTGAGGGAAACTCCAAGACTGAGAGGTTTCCCAGACTCAGGACTTTCAGCAATAAAACCATTCAGGCACTTGGTTTTCACCTCCACGGAAACCTCTTCCAAAATTCCCTCTGGGATGCAGGATCAGTTTCACCTGGAAAGGAGACAAAAAACAGTAGCAGTGAAGAGGAGAGAGGAAAAGTTGGACATCGTTTGGCATCCATATGTGGAAAGAAATACATTCCAAGAGCAAGAATGTGTTTCACGTGAATCCTCAGACCCACAAGTTCACACCCATATGCCATGACAGGGATGTGGCTTTCAGGCTGGCGGCAAGGGAATGTTTTTTCACCTTCCAAATCATTCACTCAACAAAGGCCTACAGAGGTCCTACCACTGACTAGGCTTGGGACCAAGTGTTGGGATCCAGAAATGAAGATGTGCTACACTGGTCCCTGGAGGTGCTCACGGGCTAGTGCTCAAGTAGAGGAGATGTACTGGGTGACAACCAAGTCTAACACAGCAATAATTAATAATTAGGGCTTCCAGCTTCCAAGAGCCAGATATGTATACACATTATCTGTCATTCCCACAACTGCACCTCAAGGTAGGTATTATTATCCCCATTTTAAACATAAACAATAAAATAAAAACTGAAGCTCAAAGAGGCAGAACTTGCCCCAAACCACCCAGCTAGCAGTGGCAGAGGCAGGCAGATTTGGGGTGAGGCCCTTTTGATTCCAAAAACACCTACTCTACTCTTCACCAGTCCCTTTCACTGTGATGAGGGTTAAGATCAAGGTCATTCAGAACTTACTCCAGCTTGTCTTAGCCTTTCATCAGAGAGCAGCTGTATCTATATTGTGGATTGATAGCAAAATTGCCAGATTTTAAACAGTCGTGCTCATGACAAGGGCAGGGTGGGGGAAAGATAGATATTTACGTTTAACCAGCAGACAAATAGAAACCGCTATTAGAGGCTAGATCAAGATGGCATAGAGAGAAGAAAACAGGCTTCATGACACTGGATTTGCCTCTGATTTTCTTGGATAAGACATCAAAGGCACAAGCAGCAAAAGAAAACATAGACAAATTGGACTGCATCAAAATGAAAAAATTTTGTGCAATAAAGGACTATTAACACAGTGAAAAGGCAACCAACAGAATGGGAGAAAATATTTGCAAATTACATATCTGATAAGGCATTAATATACAGAATATATAAAGAACTACTAAAACTTGGGGACAAAAAAAAAACCTGATTCAAAAATGGACAAAGTACTAGAATAGATATTTCTCCAAAGAAGATATACAAACGGCCAATAAGCACATGAAAAGATGCTCAACATCACTAATAATTAGGAAAATGAAAATTAAAACCACAGGGGACTTCCCTGGTGGCGCAATGGCTAAGAATCCGCCTGCCAAGGCAGGGAACACAGGTTCAAGCCCTGGTCCGGGAAGATCCCACATGCTGCAGAACAACTAAGCCTGTGCGTCACAACTACTGAGCCTGGCTCTAGAGCCCACAAGCCACAATTAATGAGCCCATGTGCCACAACTACAGCAGCCCGCGCGCCCAGAGCCGGGGCTCCGCAATAAAGAGAAGCCACTGTGATGAGAAGCCCACGCACCGCCATGAAGAATAGCCCCCATTCAGCAACAAAGACCAAACGCAGCCAAAAATAAATAAATAATTAATTTAAAAAAAAAAAAGAAAATCAAAACCACAATGGGATACCACTTCACATCCATTAGGATGGCTACCATAAAAAAAATAAAAGAGGGGGCGGAGTCAAGATGGCATACTAGGAGGACGTGGAATTCGCGTCTCCTCACAACTGGGGCACCTACTGGGCACCAAGGGGGGACCACAGACACCTAAGGGGATGGAAGGAACCCCCAGGGACCGGTAGGACGTGGGACTTGGGGGGAGTGATGGGGGAGGAGAAGTGGAGGCGGGACGGGACTGGCACCCGCCTCCACTTCCACAGGGGCAGCTGGGGGAGGGAAGAGATCCCACATCCGAAGGGGGAATTTGGGGGACCACTGGGAGGGCAGAGGATCCAAAGGGAGCGTGGCCAGGTTTCCCCTGCCCACTCGGGCCCCCAGGAGCCTGCTCAGATCCTGGGCCTAATCCTCTGCCCACTGAGACCCCCTCCAGCCGCGTGGGTCCTGAGGGAGTGGGAGGGAGGGAGGGAAGGGGGAGCAAAAGTAAAGGCCGGACCTCTGGACTGGCACCCCTGAGGGGCAGCTGGGGGAGGGAAGGAATTCCTACCCCCAATGGGACCCACCCACAGTTAGGGGTCCAGCAGGGACAGGGGAGACCCTGGGGGAGATGGTGGGGGAGGGGCACGAAGGAACAGAAGGGAACGGGGCCAGCGCTTTCCCTGTCCACTTAGGCACCAGGGAGTCTGTTGGGCCCCCGGGCCTAATCCTCTACCCTCAGAACCTCCCTCCTGCTGTGCAGAGCCCAAGCCCCGCCCCTACACCCCCACCCAGGGCCCCACCTCTACACTCGGAGACACCCTCTGAGACCCCCTCCAACCGTGCTTGGCCTAAACCCCACTCAGGGCCCTACCTCCAAACTCCGGCACTCCACACTCCAGAGGCCCTCCATTCCACGTGCTGCCTCACCCCTTCCCGGAGTAGGTCCTCAGCACAGGCCCCGCCCCATGCTTGAACATGCCTGGCCTAGGCCCGCCCCACACTCAAATGTCACTCCCCCTACCCCCTTAGGTCCCGCCCCACCCAAAACCCCACCCCTGCCTGAGTTCCACCCCCCACCTAAACTCCGCCCCAAGAGCCAAGGCTTTTTTTTTCTTTTCTTTTTTCCTCTTTTAGATTGGGGTTCTCTTGTTGACTCATTGTTGTTGATTCTTTTTTATTTTTATTTTTCCTAATAAATCTTCTATTTTTCTAATTTTATTTTATTCTTTATACTTGGTTAGTGATCTCTCCTTCTGGCTTGTTCCCCAACCCCCCCCCCTTTTTTTTCCTGCTGTGGTTTTATTTTCCCTTGTTGCAATTGTTTCAGTTATAGCTTTATTTTTCCTAATATTTTTTTTTTTTTTTGTTATTTTATTTTATTTATTTATTTATGGCTGTGTTGGGTCTTCGTTTCTGTGCGTGGGCTTTCTCTAGTTGTGGCAAGCGGGGGCCACTCTTCATCGCGGTGCGCAGGCCTCTCACTATCGCGGCCTCTGTTGTTGTGGGGCACAGGCTCCAGACACGCAGGCTCAGTAATTGTGGCTCACGGGCCCAGTTGCTCCACGGCACGTGGGATCTTCCCAGACCAGGGCTCGAACCCGTGTCCCCTGCATTGGCAGGCAGACTCTCAACCACTGTGCCACCAGGGAAGCCCCCTAATATATTTTTTATCTTTCTAATTTTATTTTGTTTTATATTCTTTGATATTGTACTGCTCTTTTTACTTTCTTTCTTTCTTTTTTTTTTTTTTTTTTTTACTGAGCCACAAAGCTTGCAGGATCTTGGTTCCCAGGCTGGAGGTCAGGCCCGAGCTCCTGTGGTGGGAGGTCCGAGTCCAAACCACTGGACTAAAAGAACCTCAGACCCCAGGGAATATCATTCGGAGTGAGGCCTCCCAGAGGTCCTCATCTCAGCACCAAGACCCAGCTCTATCCAACTGCCTGAAAACTCCAGTGCTGGACGTCTCAGGCCAAACAACCAGTAAGATAGGAACACAGCACCACCCATCAAAAAAAAAAAAAAAAAAGAAACAACAAAAAAATTTGTTACAGATGAAGGAGCAAGGTAAAAACCTACAAGACCAAATAAATGAAGATGAAATAGGCAACCTACCTGAAAAAGAATTCAGAGTAATGAGAGTAAAGATGATCCAAAATCTTGGAAACAG
This sequence comes from Aethalodelphis obliquidens, assembly GCF_003676395.1. Taxonomy (NCBI): domain Eukaryota; kingdom Metazoa; phylum Chordata; class Mammalia; order Artiodactyla; family Delphinidae; genus Aethalodelphis; species Aethalodelphis obliquidens. The sequence goes on from NW_020837951.1 coordinate 23,579,107, forward strand.
AATGGAGAAAATACAAGAAACATTTAACAAGGACCTAGAAGAACTAAAGAGCAAACAAACAGTGATGAACAACACAATCACTGAAATGAAAAATACTCTAGAAGGAAGCAATAACAGAATAAGTGAGGCAGAAGAACAGATAAGTGAGCTGGAAGATAAAATGATGGAAATAACTGCCAGGGAGCAGAATAAAGAAAAAAGAATGAAAAGAATTGAGGACAGTCTCAGAGACCTCTGGGACAACATTAAACTCACCAACATTCAAATTATAGGGGTCCCAGAAGAAGAAGAGAAAAAGAAAGGGTCTGAGAAAATATTTGAAGAGATTATAGTGGAAAACTTCCTTAACATGGGAAAGGAAAGTGTCACCCAAGTCCAGGAAGCACAGACAGTCCCATACAAGATAAACCCTAGGAGAAACACACCAAGACACATATTAATCAAACTAACAAAAATTAAATTCAAAGAAAAAATATTAAAAGCAGCAAGGGTGGGCTTCCCTGGTGGCGCAGTGGTTGAGAGTCCGCCTGCCGATGCAGGGGACACGGGTTCGTGCCCCGGTCCGGGAAGATCCCATATGCCGCGGAGCGGCTGGGCCCGTGAGCCATGGCCACTGAGCCTGCGCGTCCGGAGTCTGTGCTCCGCAACGGGAGAGGCCACAACAGTGAAAGGCCCGCGTACCACAAAAAAAAAAAAAAAAAAGCAGCAAGGGAAAAATAAAAAATAACATATAAAGGAATCCCCATAAGGTTATCAGCTGATTTTTCAGCAGAAACTCTGCAGGCCAGAAGGGAGTGGCAGGATATACTTAAAGTGATGAAAGAGAAAAATCTACAACAAAGATTACCCTACCCAGCAAGGATTTCATTCAGATTCAATGGAGAAATCAAAAGCTTTTCAGACAAGCAAAATCTAAGAGAATTCAGCACCACCAAACCAGCTTTACAACAAATGCTAAAGAAACTTCTCTAGGCAGGAAACACTAGAGGAGGGAAAGACCTACAATAACACACCCAAAACAGTTAAGAAAATGGTAATAGGAACATACATATCGATAATTACCTTAAATGTAAATGGATTAAAATGCTCCAACCAAAAGACACAGGCTCACTGAATGGATACAAAAACAAGACCCATACATATGCTGTCTACAAGAGACCCACTTCAGACCTAGGGACACATACAGACTGAAAGTGAGGGGATGGAAAAAGATATTCCATGCAAATGGAAATCAAAAGAAAACTGGAGTAGCAATTCTCATATCAGACAAAATAGACTTTAAAATAAAGACTATTACAAGAAACAAAGAAGGGCACTACATAATGATCAAGGAATCAATCCAAGAAGATATAACAATTGTAAATATTTATGCACCCAACATAGGAGCACCTCAACACATAAGGCAAATGCTAACAGCCGTAAAAGGGGAAATTGACAGTAACACAATCATAGTATGGGACTTTAACACCCCTCTTTCACCAATGGCCAGATCATCCAAAATGAAAATAAATAAGGAAACACAAGCTTAAATGACACATTAAACAAGATGGACTTAATTGATATTTACAGGACATTCCATCCAAAAACAACAGAATATACTTTCTTCTCAAGTGCTCATGGAACATTCTCCAGGATAGACCATATCTTGGGTCACAAGTCAAGCCTTGGTAAATTTAAGAAGATTGAAATCATATCAAGTAACTTTTCCGACCACAACACTATGAGACTAGATATCAATAACAGCGAAAAAACTGTAAAAAATACAAACACATGGAGGCTAAACAATACGCTACTAAATAACCAAGAGATCACTGAAGAGATCAAAGAAATCAAAAAATACCTAGAAACAAATGACAATGAAAACACAATGACCCAAAACCTATGGGATGCAGCAAAAGCAGTTCTAAGAGGGAAGTTTATAGCAATACAATCCAACCACAAGAAACAAGAAAAATCTAAAATAAACAACCTAACCTTACACCTAAAGCAATTAGAGAAGGAAGAACAACAACAAAAAAACCCCAAAGTTAGCAGAAGGAAAGAAATCATAAAGATCAGATCAGAAGTAGATGAAAAAGAAATGAAGGAAACAGTAGCAAAGATCAATAAAACTAAAAGCTGGTTCTTTGAGAAGATAAACAAAATTGATAAACCATTAGCCAGACTTACCAAGAAAAAAAGGGAGAAGACTCAAATCAACAGAATTAGAAATGAAAAAGAAGTAACAACTGACACTGCAGAAATACAAAGGATCATGAGAGATTACTACAAGCAATTATATGCCAGTAAAATGGACAACCTGGAAGAAATGCACAGATTCTTAGAAAAGCACAACCTTCTGACACTGAACCAGGAAGAAATAGAAAATATAAACAGACCAATCACAAGCACTGAAATTGAAACTGTGATTAAAAATCTTCCAACAGACAAAAGCCCAGGACCAGATGGCTTCACAGGCGAACTCTACCAAACATTTAGAGAAGAGCTAACACCTATCATTCTCAAACTCTTCCAAAATATAGCAGAGGGAGGAACACTCCCAAACTCATTCTGATACCAAAACCAGACAAAGATGTCACAAAAAAAGAAACCTATGGGCCAATATCTCTGATGAACACAGATGCAAAAATCCTCAACAAAATACTAGCAAACAATCCAAAAGCACATTAAAAGGATCATACACCGTGATCAAGTGGGGTTTATCCCAGGAATGCAAGGATTCTTCAATATACGCAAATCAATCAATATGATAAACCATATTAACAAACTGAAGGATAAAAACCATATGATAATGTCAATAGATGCAGAAAAAGCTTCTGACAAAATTCAACACCCATTTATGATAAAAAAAAAGAAAATAACAAGTGTTGGAAGGACATGGAGAAATTGGAACCCTTGTGCACTGTTGGTTGGAATATAAAATAGAGCAGATGCTAGGGAAAACAGCATGGCAATTCCTCCAGAAATTAAAATTAGAATTACCATATGCACCAGCAATTCCACTTTTGGCTATATGCTCCAGAAAAGGGAAAGCAGGGACATGAAGAGATATTTGTACACCCATGTTCATAGCGGGATTATTACAATAGCCAAAAAGTGGAATCAGCTCAAGTGTACCTTGACCGATGAATGGATAAACAAAATGTGGTGAATACATACAATAGAACGTTATTCAGCCTTAAAAAGGAAGGAAATTCTGACACATGCTACAACATGGTTGAAACTTGACATTATTCTAAGTGAAGTAAGCCAGTCACAAAGGCACAAATACTACATAATTCCACTCATATGAGGTACTTAGAATAGTCAAATTTATAGAGACAGAAAATAGATGGTTGTTACAAGGGGCTGGCAGGGGAGGAAGGGGAGTTGGTGTTTAATGGGCACAGAGTTCAGTTTGGGAAGATGAAAAAGTTCTGGAGATGGATAGTGGTGATCTTGCAGAACAATATGAATGTACTTAATGACACCGAACTGTAGACCTAAAAATGGATGAGATGGTACATTTTGTCATATACATTTAACCACAATTTTTTTAGAAAGATGGTATACGGAGCACATGCATTGACCTCAATATACACCCAAAATTCCATTTAATGACAGAAAAAAAATATGCGTTTTAAAAATCCATTCGATGGAGAGTTGTTTAATGGGTACAGAGTTTCAGTTTTGCAAGATGAAAAGAGTTCTTGAGATAGTGATGAGGATGGCACATAGGTTATATGCTTTTTACCACAATTAAAAATAAAAAAATAAAAATCCATTGGAACACTAGAAAGCAAGAATAGGTGCTACCAATCCACCAGAAAGTGTGGGGAACTTCTGAATGATAGAAAGCAATTGGAATTGGACTGAAGGTGTAACAGGAAGGAAGAAACCTCGGCTTGAAATACTTGCAAGAGTGCCTGCTGTGAAAAGGGATCAGGGAAGGGAAAGAGTGATTGTCCAGGAAATTAACTGGGGTTCTCAGCAAGACAGTGGTTCTCAACCTTGAGAACCACCTGGAGGGCAGGTTGAAGTATAGATTGAAACCTACCCCAGAGTTTCTGATTCAGTTGATCTGAGACAGGGCCTGAGAATTCGCATTTCTAATACATTCCCAGGTGATGCTGAGGCTGCTGGTTCAAAGACCATAATTGGGAACCACTTTGAGAAGCAGGTAGATCTGATAGCCCTTCCCCCTCCTTCACCTATAACAAGAAACAGATGGCAGCATCTTTCCCAGGTGGAAGCACTGAGTGTGATTCTGAGGCCCCAGCTTCCTAGAAAACTCAAGGGATGGAGGAGAAGGAACCTCCATACTAGATGACAAGGGCCAGCAGTCAGCCTGTCACCCCTACAACGATGGGAGGCAGGGACTCGGACCATAGCTACAACCTTCATAAGCTTACTAGACATTTCTAAAGTCATAGAAGAGAAGGCAGCCAAGAATTGCCAAATATTTGAGGAAAGCCAGGACTAGAGAAGAAGAGCACCAATGTAAAGAAAGAGAATTAATTCACAAGGAAGTAGAATTAATCAGTCACAATATGAATATTGATTTCTGTGAATAATGATTTGCTTCTTCCTTTCCAATATTCATACCTTTTTAAACACCGGCTTAATGAAGTATAATTTACACATAATAAAATTCACCAATTTTAAGTCTAGTTTAGTGAGTTTTGGCAAATGTATACAGTCATCTAACCACCACCACAATCAAGATACAGAATATTTCCGCCACCCAAAGATTCTTCTCAGTGCCCATCTGCTAAAAGGATTGGGGGGGAAAGTCATATTGCTAGCTTTTTCCTGGGCGAAGAGGGAAAAGCTTGAGTTAATTAGCACCAGGTCACAGAATATGGGGCAGCTAGATTCTCTGGAAGGAGAGTGGAAGGTGAAGCTTCTCCCTGAAGTTGTTCCTCAATCTTAGTTGCACACAAAATCAATGGGAGGACTCTCTTAAAATACCACTGCCTGGACTCAACCCCCAGAGATTCTGATTTATTCATCTATGGTGGAGCCCAGGCATCGGGTCACTTTTAAAAGCCTCTCCAGGTGATTCTCATGATCAATCAAAGCTGAGAACTATTGGCCTAAAGGCAGTCATTTTTGTAGATGGAGGGTAGCTTTTTTCAAATTGTAAAGGCTATACAGCAACTGTCACTAAAGGAAATTACTTAAAATGAAAAAATCATACCTAATCCTATGGCCCTTGTGCAGCAAATATTCTCAATGCTTTGTCTACATGCAGACATAGTTTTGCACAACTCTATGCATTGTAGTGATGCAATTTTCCTTTTACTTTTTTAGTTACCATTTATCATAAACTTCTTGCTTATGTCCCTATGTAGGGAGGCAGTTTAGGGTAGTGGTTCTGAGTGTGGGCTTTGGAGTTAGACAAATCTGGGTTAAAATCTCAGATTTTTCACTTGCAAACTGTGGATCTCCAGCAAACCCCATAACATGCTTGTACTTCAGAGGCTCTAACAATAAGATAGAAACAATGGTACTTACCTCTTAGGTACCTGCCTCATAGTTTCATTCTAAGGACTGATGTTTGTAAAAATACAGCAGAACACCTGGCCGGCACACTTCTGGCTTTCAATTAATGGTAGCTATTATTATCATCGGAACAAGTAGGATTATCTGCTGAAAAGTATGCCATTCTAGGGCACTAAATGTAAACAGACCAAGGGGTTGGGAGAAGAAAAAAGGGACCTTGTTCAGCCTCAGCAACCAGAACTCAGGTGCGCTGGGGGAGTGGCTTACAGAAGGTGGTTGTGTGTGTGTGCACGTGTGTGTGTGTCTGTGTGTACTAAAGGCCTATACTAAAGGCCACAGTCCAGCATAAGGCTGAGGGGGGAAGAATTCAACATGGCCCCTGAATCACCTGTTTCAGTAGCAACACCATAACAGCAACAGAGCCACAAAGAATACAATGTACAGGCCAGCCAAGCAAATTCTCTTGTTTTCTCTCCACAAGGCTGGAAAACCAGGCTGATTCCAAGGAGGACTGAGGGAACATCCCCGGGGGTCTTGGACTTATCATAGGTCAGGCCCTGAGGACGCAGGAAAAGCATTCCTGTGTCAGGTGGAGTGAGAGTATCAGGCCATTTAATTTGACTCTTAAAAATAATAGTAACACAAATTTATAGAGGCGCTATTCCAGGCACTTTAATTAATTAAATTAAATCATTCCATCCTTACAACAATCCTATGAAGTAGGTATTGTTATTATCCCCATTTTACAGATGAGGAAACTGAGGCACAGAGCGGTTAAATAAACTTGCCCAAGATCATACAGTAAATGGTGGAGCCAGAATCAAACACCCAGAGACCAGGCTATTAACCACCACTGTAACCCAAGCAGATGAAGTAAGACATGGTAGCTATTTTATAATTAAATTTAAATGGTCGTGAAGATACTATATTCTAATTTGCTCAATCATTCCCTTTTTTATTTAGTATTTTCCACTGTTACCTGTAGCAAACATCTTCATGCATATAGATTTTCACTTCTGTTGAATTATCTCCTCAGGATTATTTCTTGTGAATGGCATTACTTGGTCCAAGGAGATCAACAATGTTGTAGTTGTTGCTACATATTGCTGCAGTGTTTACAAAACAGCCTGCACCAGCTGACAATGTCACTAGCAGGGTAGGCGTATACCACTTTCACCGTCACCTCAAGCAGCATGGGGAGAATTATTTGTGTAAATAAATAAATATTTATTAAACTTCTTTTTAGATCTTACAGGTTCAAAAGTTGGAAATTTGCAGCATCAGGTCTGCTGGTCAGCTGGGCTTCTGGGAGTCTCCCTTTATGCAAGCCCCCTTCATTCACCTCACCTAAAGTTGAAACATTATTCCCTCATCGGTCCAGGTCCTGGACTCCCAAACTATCTGGAACTTTGGAAGGTGAGGGGCCCACACGTTTGGCCTTTGATTTACAGCATGAACTGAATGCCACCACATTTTGGCTGGGTTTTCTTTCCCACTGTACCAGCTGGCTTTCCTGCATGAATTGGAATGACCTTTAAGGCACATTAGCTGTCCCCCTGGTCACTGAAATGAGTGTTTCTCAGACTTTATTGTATCTACAAAGCCCCTGGAGATCTTGTTAAAATGAAGATCCTGATTCAGTATGGCTAGGGCAGGGCCTGATCTAAAAAAACTCCCAGGTGATGCTAATACTGCAGGTCCTAAGAACCTAAATTAACCATTTAAATTCCTCAGATCAGACAACAACTAAAACCCAGGCAGTCCCATCAGAACCTTCCAATTCCAGCTCTGCCTCTAACAGCCTCCATGTCCTTGGCGTAGTCAAGCCCTCTCTGAGCCTCAATTTCCCCATCTGTACAACGAAAGAATGAGACTAGACGTTCTCTGAGTCCCTTCTGTGGTTTTGTTTCCATCTTGGACTTCTTTAGCCCATTCATATTATTTTCCCATAATATTTATTCAACAAACAATATTTGAACTGAAAGAATGAGCATAGGCAACTTTTTAAACACTAGGAATGTAAGGATGAACAATTTCGATATAGTCCCTGAGTTTGTGGGAGCTCAAGTCCAGTGGAAAAGACAAGCAAATTAAAGCGAGAAAATAGCTTGATATGTGTTTGGGTAGGAAAAGCTCAGGGTGCCATGGGAGCAAACAGCAATTGGATTTCATCCAGAACAGTGGGAATCAGAGGAGACTCCCCAGAGGAAATCATTCCTAAGCTGACCCATAAAGGATGAGAAGTGCGACCCACGTGCAGTTGGGCAAGGGAAATAGACTGTGGTCCAGGCAGAGAGGAAGGCATGGCCAAGGCCCAGGGCACGAAAGAGCAGGGGGCTCTCATGAAGCTGGAAGAGGTGCACGTAGGCAGAGCATGGAGGAGAAGGGGTGAGTGAGGGGCGGGGGAGATGGCAGCGTCCACAGGGTCAAGGGCCTTGAGTGCCATGGACGTGGACAGTTTCCTAAATGTGATGGCAAGCCCTTGAAACGCCTAAAGAAGGGGTACAACTGACCTGAATTTTAGCAAGATCACTTTTGCTACAGTGTGGAGATGGGACTAATAGGGACAAGATCGAATGTGAGGAAACCAGCAAAAAGACTTGCAAGCGTCCAGGCAAGAGATGAGAAGAGCCTGGAGTAGGGTGCAGCCGTGGGAAATGGTGGCATTGGATGCATCAGGACAAAGGTAGGAGGTAGAATTGACAGGTCTTGGTCGAATGTGGGGAGTGAGTAGTTGGAAAAGTCTAGAAATCTTAGTGGCTTACAGTAACAAACATTTATTTCTTGCACATGGGTCTGTGGGTCAGCTAAACTCAACCTAACTCAGTTGGGCTCAGCTCTAGGCTCCAGGTCGCTCAGGTCTGCCCCACATGTCTGCCATTCAAGCACCCAGGCTGCAGCAGCTATCTGTGGCCTGCTCTCCTTGTGACAGGTGGCAGGAGAACCAGCGGAAGAGAAACACAGGCGGCTCCCAGCACAGTGCCACTAGAGCCTCTATTGGGAACGGCCACGTGGTCATTCCTTTATTCAAAGCAAGACCCATGGACAAGCCCAAAGTCAATGAGGTATGGAAGTATACTCTGCTTCAAGATGGAAAGAAAGGGAGAGTGAGGATTTGCTGAACAATAATATAGTCTTCCACAGGGAATTAAGCCCAACCCCCAGATAAACGGTGGAGCCATTCACTGAAATAAGGAACACATAAGGAGGAGCATGGTTTTGGATAGGGGTGCAGAGAGAAATGGACACCACCCAAGGTGCGTGGAGTTACCAGTGAGATGTCTGAGCAAAGATGTCAAAGAAACAATTGGATAAGTGGTCCACAGCTCAGGAGAGAGAGATGGGCTTGAGATATGTATTTGTGAGTCATCGACACAGGGTTGGCCATGAGAGGGGATGAGATCATCCAGGGAGAATTTGCAGTTAGAAACAGGGCAAGCCTAGCACAGAACCCTTGGGAACTTCAAAGAATGTTCTTGGAAGAGAGGCCCACAAAGGAGACGGAGCTATAGCCAAACACAGAGCAAAAACATCGAGTCCTGGAAGCCAAGGGATGGAGATATCTCAAGAAAGAGGGAGTGGGCAAGAGTGTCAAACAGCGATGAAGTCCAATGGGTCTGGTCGCATGGGTGTCCCTAGAGCTGGGCCATCAGACGCTAAGACAGAACATGGAGTGAGCTCTTTGAAGGAAACTCAGCAGCCTGCCTCTACCTCTGGAGCAAGGCATAAGCAGACGTATCCACCCCTCTCTCAAATTAGATTTACCTAAGCTTTTCATCAAAGTACAACATACATTCAGAAAGATGTGCACATTTTAAGTGAACACAAGTGTATAGCTCAATATATTTTCCCAAGATGAGCACACCATGGATCCAGCACCCCAGCAATACCCCAAAAGCCCTCCATTTGTCCCCTTCGTGAAACCCCTTCTACGCTCCGACTTTGAAAACATGCCAGTGCAACAGGAGATCAGCAGGGAACCTCGTTGAACCTGAGGCACACTAGTTCCCAACTCAGAACTTCCCATGCTCCCTGCTCCTCTCACCTCAACCTCTTCCCAGAGGGCTCTCTCTTTCCTTGATTCATTCCCTCCTCTCTCTGTTCATCCATGCAGTAAACTCCAGTTGAGGGCCTGTGTGTCATACACTATCCCATGAGGCAGAGAGAGAAAATAAAGGTGAGTAACCGCAGGCCCCGTGCTTAAAAAGACAGATGTGTCAACAGGCACTTACCATACAATGTGATGCTATGAAGATAGAGGTGGTGCTGTGTGTGGGTGTACAGACTGCACGTGAATGTGCACTCGGGAAAACGCAGGTCGGAAACAATTGAAATTGTGCGGGCAGGATCAACAGGACTTCTAAGTCTTTGATGGGTTGGAACAGGACTGGCTTTTGCTTTACATCATGGACTTCCCCTGTAGCTGCCCTTCACTGCTCACCATTTGTTTCAAGCATAGGCTGATTTTCCTTCCCCTCTAACCCACATCACTGACAGTGCTGTGACTGGACAGTAGAGGGCGCTAAAAGCCTATGCTTGATACAAACTGCCATGGCTTTTGCAATCCAAAACGAAACACCTTCATGGAGCCTCTGGAAGAAGATGTGGAAACAGATGAAGCCCAGAGAGGGGAAGAGATGTGCCCAGAACAACACAACTGCTCAGTAGCAGAACAAGCCCATTCCACCAGGCCCATGCAATTTACTCTGTGATGCTCTAAATTTTCCAAAGCTCACAATGTGTGTAATTTTGTATAATTTAAGGATGCTTCTAGAAACATTCTTTTTCTTTTTCTTTTGCCATGACGTAGAGGCATATTTCAGTTTATCACTCTCTTACAAATATAATACATATAAACGTTTTCTCTTTCTTCCTAAATCTGAAGCTGGTGTCGCGTTCCCTGGAGAAGTATGATGGTTCAGAGCACACACGGGCTCTGGAATAAGTCTGGGTTTCACTGTAAGCTCTGCCTCCTTCTTGGTATGACCCTGGATACATTTCTTAACCACGTCCAGTCTCTGGATCCTAATCTGTCAAATCGGGCCATGATCACGCGCGTACCACACACAGCTGTTGTCAGGGTTAAGTGAGTTGATGCAAATGAAGTGGTCTGAACAATTCCTGGAGAGGAGTGGTTCTTATTCTTATTCTCAATCTCCTGGCTGGGCCGCACTGGGCAGCCACTCCTGCTGTGCCCGTGTGGGTGAGGAGCCCAGCGGTGTATCCTCCAGCCCTTGGAATCAACAGACTTGTTTGGTTTCGAGTCCCCATTCTGCCCTGTTTATGGGCTTTGTGATCATGAGCAAGTTCCTTCACTGCCCTGGGCTAGTTTCCTCATTCCTCAAAGGGCTGATAATATCACTGTTATTATTACTTCCCCTAGTGCAGCAAGAATTCCTTTTAAGTCAATTCAACAAATATTTTCTGATGCTCTACTATGCCCTAGGCCCCATGTATTATACTTGAGGATCTAGTAGTCAAGTGGGCTAGATACGCTGGTGATCATACAAATTACCAGAGACTATGATGAATACAAGAGAAGGAGCACTAGTAAGGGGCTTCCAGGAAGTCTTCCTGGAGGAGGTGAAATCTCATTCGGCTTTTTTTTTTTTTTTTTTTTTTGCGGTACGCGGGCCTCTCACTGCTGTGTCCTCTCCCGTTGCGGAGCACAGGCTCCGGACGCGCAGGCTCAGCGACCATGGCTCACGGGCCCAGCCGCTCCGCGCGCGGCATGCGGGATCCTCCTGGACCTGGCACGAACCCGTGTGCCCTGCATCGGCAGGCAGACTCTCAACCACTGCGCCACCAGGGAAGCCGTCATTCGGCTTTTGACGAATAAATAGGAGTTTGCCAGACTCATCTTCCTTTAAAGTCAATGGAGATAGTTTGTGAAATCAGGGTGGTCTGTTGTACATCCAGCCAGAGCCTTTCTTTTGTCTTAACCTCATGGACCCCAGGCCCAATACTCCACCCAGTCTCCCTCTTTTTTCCCCAAATACCCATCTGAGGGAAGCAAGGGGAGCTTTGATAGGTTGGTGAATTAAACCTGCTTTAAAAGGAAAGGAGCCCAAACCATGGCAGTTGGGAAAGGGTGGGAGGCCCCCCCCAGCCCACACAAACCACCTGGAGTGCCAGGGGCACCCTGACTAACCCCTGTGCCAGGGGAGCAGCCCACATCTCAAGACTGAGGCATCCCTCTGCCTTCCAGCAAAGTGGGCATGAAGATCCCAGCCTCTATTCCTCCTCCAGGCAGCCACCCCAGACATTGCCATTCACATCTTCGTGATTCTATCTCTGCCTGAATTGTCCTCTCTCATCCTTTTCCTGACCACCCAAATTCCACGCTGTCACCTCCTCTGGAAAGACTCTGTTGTCTGCCACTCCTGGCATAGTGGTCCCCCCTGCACTTCCAGTGTGACCCCGAGTCACACTATCATCACCCTGTATTCTGGGGCTCCACGTCCCATTAGGCAGTGAGCTCTCTGCAGGCAGGCACTGTGTCAGAGTCATTTCTGCATCCTCAGCTCCTGATATAGAGCTGGACTCACAGGACCTCGCTCAGTAAATGTTTGCTGAATTGAACTGAACTGAACTGAACTGGGCCCAGAGTTCCTGCCTCTTTCCAGTCAGTGTTTTTGTTTTCCTGTCTTGGCAGGAAGCAGAGGGCACACTCAAAGAGGTAACTGAAGAGCACGTAATGAACAAAATACTTCGAGGTCTGGGTGAGGATATAGGAAATCAAGATGGCGAAGCACCCAGAGACTAGGTGCTGGGGGAAGTACTACCCCTAGGCCTGAAGGGGTGAAGGAAGGGAGCTGGAGCCGAGCTTGGCGAGAGCTGCAGCTGGCAGAGAGGGGCTGCTCGGCAAGAGCTGAGGATGCAGCCAGTGCCAGACCGCAGCTTGGGGCAGAGGGGGAATCGATGCCTACCCTCGCTCCTCCCACCCATCCCCTGCTGTTGCCCCCCACTGGCTGAAAGCAAATGGAAGCCAGAGACCAAAGGAGTCCGGGTGGTACAAGCCCCACAGGGCAGCCTCCCTGGGTGCACAGCAGAGTGAATGAAAGTAGAGAGCAGACCCGGATGGAGAAATGGGGAATATGCAGCACGAGGGATTTTTCCCAAAATACCGTCCACATTGCATCCACAGCAGAACGACTTCAGGAGCTTGTTTCAAGAGCAGATTCCTAGGCTGCAGCCCAGACCTACTAAATCAAAATAGCGATCCACGGGGCCTGGGACTCTGCATTCTTAGGAAGTTCCCAAAGTGATTCTAGAAATCACCTAAGGACCTCTGGAAAGTATGGAATTATGGGAAAGCTGAACTTGGTTAATTCAGAACTTGAACCTACAGGATCACCCCAGGTATGGGGCCTAATGAGGTTGGTTCTCCATCTATGACTTCCAAAGGACCAGGGGAACCTCATTCATTCATTCATTCATCCGGCATTCCTGAGCATGTGCTAATGTCTGGGCCCTGTGGAGGGTTCGGGCAACATAAAGGTAAACCAGGATGCTTCCCACCTGAACACCCTAGGATAATGTCTTACATGCCATGCAGGGATTCTTTGGGGGCTTCCAAAACCTGCCTACCATGTGGGGATGACTCCTCAGTGCTTCTGCAAGCATCAGCTCAAGCACCCGGCCACAGAGCAAACAAACTCATATTTCCAACCACCATCACATGCATGACACCCAAATACACCTCTCTTCTGAGTTTGGGTGTATAGCTGCCTGGGAAACATACACTTGGTAGCCCCACAGTGGCCCCTTATGCACATGGTCAAAGGGGACTCATCTTCTATCCTCACACCCCACCCCAAGTCTCTCAGTCTCTGTGAGTGGTATGCCATCATCCGTACTGCTGTTTAAGCAGAAACCTGGGAGTCATTTGCAACACCTCCTTCCCCCCGACCCGTGCCCCCCGTCACCAGTCCATCCATTCAGCCTCCTAACCCTCCCACCCCTCCCCTTCTCTAGGTTTCTGCCAGCATTTCAGGTCATCTACATCCCCCCCACTTTATCACTGCAATGACCTAACAAGCTTCCTTGTCCCTTCCCAAGGCATTGTTGCCGGGGGGGGGGGGGTCTTTGAAATATGCAAAATCCAAACATGTCACACCCCTGCTCAAAATCTTCCGTGCTCCCCAGTGCCCTCGGCACCTAGTCCAGACTCCTGACCGTAGCACACGAGGCTCTGGCATCTGGCCAGGCCTCAGTTTCTACCTCCTTCCCCACCACTTCCCACCCCCTCCCTGCCCCACACACCCTCATACCCTCATCATAGACTTTAAGTTCATGCACCGTCACACCTTCTCCCCAGAATGTTCTCCCCCTTCTATACCTGGTCAGTTCCTCCTTGCCTATCAAAGTCATCTGAAGTGTCATCTTATCCCTGAAGTCTTCTCTGACCCACCAGACTATACTCCCTTGCTCTCATTTCTGATAGATTTTATCTCACCCCCCTGGGAATAGTCTATCTGTCTCTTCTATGAGTCTGTGATCTCTATAAGGACAAGGATCGGTCATGTCTAATTTGCCTTTTATATCCCAGGGCCTGACAGAGTGCTTTCCAGCCCCATGAGTGGGTGGATGGGGAGATAGATAAACTGAATGGATAATAGTCTCTTGCACAGAAAAAGATCTTCCAAGAGAAGACCTAGGGCAGACTGCTTCATTAAATCCACTAATTTTGACAGGAGTTTCATCTGGTTCCACAACTAGTGGAGTGTACCATGCGCTATACCAGGCTCTGCGCCAGCAGAGCCATCAAGAACAATCTCTCCCCTCGAGGACCTCACGATAGTAGGGGAGACATCGTCCTAGGCTTTTTCGGGTTGCAAGGAAAAGACATACTCAGGTTTCATAGATACTGATGAAAGGGCTAGATTAAGATACTGCCTGCATAGAAGGGTTTCTTGCGTGGAAGTAAGGAAGTATGAGAACCCCCCTAGCAGCAGCCCAGTCCCTCTGGAACAGTGCCTCCAAGGCAGGGGTGTCAAGTAGACCTCATGGAGGTTAGAATTAAAGTTCCTTGATCAGTCAGCTTTTGCCCCAGTAATAGACCATCCCCCCAAAACTCAGTGTCCTAAAAACAACAACAGCTTGTTTGCAGTTTGGTTGTACTTCACATTTTCCTCCTTCTTCTGGGACCAGCAGTCTACGTGGGTTAGTCTTTCTATGGCAGAAGCAGAAGTTCAAGAGGGACAAGCTTGACCACACAAGTCTGCTGCAAGCCTCTGATTGCATCACACCTGCAAACATCCCATTGGTCAAAGCAAGTCACATGGCGCAGCCCGAAGTTCAGCAGGGAGAAGCCCAGCTACTTCTAGTGTAAGGAACTTCTGGGTCATGTGGCAGAAAGTTTGGATGCAGGAAGGAGGGAAGAATGGGGGCCAATGCGATCTCAATCTATACAACCTACCACACTCATTTTTCAGGATAGCGGTCATCTTGAAAACACATATTAATGACTTTGTTTTTTGTCTTCTCACAAATAAGCTCCGTAAGATCAAGGACTTGACGGTATTCCCAGAACCTAGAACAGCGCATGGCAGATGGTTGGTGCTAATCAGTAATTGTTGAATGAAGGATGCCTCTTGCTGCCTCCCGCTTACATCCTCACTTCCCAAGAGAAGTGAGGCATCTGATTAGACAGGGTTGTTAAAGATGGTACAGGGCGCCAACCAAGGAGTTTGGACTTCATTCAGTGGGCAGGCCCCGGGGAGCCGTTGGAAGTTTGCAAACAGAGGAGTAACCTGTTCAAATCTGTGCTTTAGCAAGATGAACCTGTTACCAGATTTCGAGAAAAAACTGAGAGGAAGCTGGAGACCAGTTGGGAGGCTATTTATAGGAGCTCAGGTGAGAGGTAAGGAGGTCCTGGAGTGGAAGGAGGAGTCTGGGAAGGATGTGAGAACTATCATGGGGGTAGAATGGAGAGAACATGTCATTTTCTTAGATGACAGGACAGGGAGGCATTGGGGCTGGGCGCCCAGGCAATGGGCAGATGGTCAGTAGATAAGGCGCAGGTTTGTGTGATGGAGTTGATCTATTAGGTTGGGACGTGTTGAGTTTGAAGTGCTTCGGGGATATCTAGCTGGAGGTATCTAGTAGGCACCAAAAATGCAGAACTAGCCTTCAGAAGAGATTTCTCATAAATATCTTAATCTGTTCATTTATATCAAGTACTACATTTGCATATGATACCCACGTGGGCAAACTCTTCTAAACCTGCTGGATATCCCCACAAGCTAAAGATCAGGCAAAGCAGCTTGGGGTAAGTTGTTTGGTTTTCATTAAGTCTCCGTATGGAGGAGAAAAGGGCAAAGGACAGCAGCAGGGAATCAGATTCAGAGAGAGACACTTGACCTCTGCCAGGCATGAGCGCCTTTCTTTCTCTAGAACTTGAAACCCTGCCAAAGACAGCCCCCGGCTTTCATAAAATCAACACATATTTATTAGTCCCTCCTCTGTGCCAGGCACTGGGCTCAGGGCCAGAGACAAGGGGATTAATATGGAAAAGTCCCTGCCCTCGGGGTGGGAGAAGGGCAGAGACTTCCAGGCTTAGGTAAGCCCAACCAAGGGATACAGGAGCTTGGAAAACGTTCAGTGGGCATTAAAAACAGGGGCTGGTCGATTCTGTCTGACTAGAGGGTGGAAGATAGTAACAGACACCAAAGGTTCATGAAAAGTCCAGGTGGATGGGGATGGACAATTATACAGAACATTCCAGACATAGAGCATAACTTGAGTCAGGGCTAGTGACAGAGGTGAACCAGCGGACTGCATTAGTATTTTGGAAGGGCTGACACTTGAGGGCAGGAGGAAGGGGAAGGAGAGGCCAAGGTGATGCAGGACTCAGATCGTGCCTGGCTTTGAACCCCAGGAGAAGGAATTAGAAATGTAGCCAGGATTTTCTGTCCCTGAAACATTTTACACAGGGGTCCTGAAAGTCTGGCTTTCCCTTCCTTAGGAGAACAAGGTAACTCATAATAAATCCTGATTGATTATCTAAAAGTAGATTAAATCTTTTAATCCCCTACATGACATAGTCATGCATGGTCAAAGGCTTACAAATTATGTGCATGGTGTTTTCAGTTTGAAAACGCCTTCACGCATCTTACCTCATCCAGCCCTCACAGTATTTGAGACGGAGGTGTTCCCAATATCTCATTGACATATGAGACCATTAGACTTAGAAGGAGTCCCTAACAACTACTTCTCACGATAATCATGAAAACCTTTCTTCAAAAAGTCTTAAAGATTAGCGTGAGAATGTCTAACTAAGGAAGCCTGTCTTCTCCGCTCTCAGGAACGAGAGAAGTGTGTTTGGCTGTCAAATGACTTGCGGAGAACTGTGTTGGTTGGGCCAGTGATTTCCAAATGCCCTTCAGTCTGTGGACCAGCTGCATTGGATTCACCCAAGAGTGTTCGCTCCCCAGGTGACTCTGATTTACAGTCACCTAGAAAAGTGGTCATTTGGCCTCTTTTGGTTGCAAGAATAACGTGAGGCCTTAATGGTGAAAATGTGTTCCATGGGCCTCCTGTCTTGGCATCACTCAGGTAGCTTAATTATCATGCACTTTCCTGGACCTGACCCAGATCTATCAAATCAGAATCTCCAGAGGGGGGACCCTGGAATTTATAGTTTGAACAAGCTCCCAAGATCTGCATGTTCATTTACTGATGGATATCTCTTACTATGTGACAGACGCCATTCCAGGCATGGGAGCATAATGGTGAGAAAGACCCACAATGTCCCTCCCCTAAAGACACTCACATTTTGACTCAGCTCTTTGCATGCTGGGGTTTGACAACGGCCTCAACATAATGCACGGTTGCTGTATGACTACAGGAGCCAATATGAAAGATGGACATCTCAAAGAATCCCAGAATAGACACCCAGCTGGGCCCGGGCAAGCCAGGGATAAAAGCAGTTTGGAAAAGAAAGGTCACAAGGCAGAGGCCTCGGCAGCAGGAGCTCCTGTTGTGGCGGCCCCAGTTAGCTCGTGCTGGTAAGAAACCACTCTCAAGACTCAGTGGCTGAAAATGGCATTTTTTTTTTTTTTTTTTTTTAATTTCTCATGATTCAGGGTGTTGACTGACTGGTTCTTCTACTGGTCTTCTCTGGGCTCAGCTGAGACAAATCTGGCCTGACTGGGCCTCTCTCCATGGAGTCCTTTATCCCGGGCTTCTTAATGGTAATGGCATGGTAGTCCAGGGTTCCATGAGGGCCAGCCACAGTGGCAGGTGCCTATTAAATATCTACTTGTGGGGCTTCTCTGGTGGCGCAGTGGTTGAGAATCTGCCTGCCAATGCAGGGGACACGGGTTCGAGCCCTGGTCTGGGAAGATCCCACATGCCGCGGAGCAACTAGGCCTGTGAGCCACAACTACTGAGCCTGCACGTCTGGAGCCTGTGCTCCGCAACAAGAGAGGCCGCGAGAGTAAGAGGCCCGCGCACCGCGATGAAGAGTGGCCCCTGCTTGCCCACAATTAGAGAAAGCCCTTGCACAGAAACGAAGACCCAACACAGCCAAAAATAAATAAATAAATAATAAAAATAAAAAAAAAAATCTATTTGTGACCTGTTTGCTGATGTCCCATTAGCCAAATCAAGTCACTTTCGCTTAGCCTCAGCGTGGGAGAGGACTACACAGGTATAGGACACCAGGAAGTCACTTCTTTAGGGGTCATTAATGTAACACTTGACCACAGTTTCTCTGGTTGTCTCTCTTTTTTAAAAAAATTTTAAATTATTTTTTTTGGCCGTGCCACACACCTCGCGAGAACTTAGTTCCCTGACCAGGGATTGAACCCAGGCCCACAGCAGTGAAAGTGTGGAGTCCTAACCACTGGACCAGCAGCCAAGTCCCTCTCTGGCTGTCTCTTGATCTTGGGATCTCTTTGTGTGCCTTCTCACTTCTTTCCCTGTGTTCTCCAGTTGAATATCTATGTGAGGGGACTTCCCTGGTGGCACAGTGGTTAGGAATCTGCCTGCCAATGCAGGGGACACAGGTTCGATCCCTGGTCCAGGAAGATCCCACATGCCACAGAACAACTAAGCCCGTGTGCCACAAGTACTGAGCCTGCGCTCTAGAGCCCGCGAGCCACAACTACTGAGCCCGTGTGCCACAACTACGGAAGCCTGCGCGCCTAGAGCCCGTGCTCTGAAACAAGAGAAGCCACCGCAATGAGAAGCTCGCACACCGCAATGAAGAGTAGCCCCCGCTCACCACAACTAGAGAAAGCCCGCACGCAGCAACGAAGACCCAACACAGCCAAAAATAAATAAATTAAATTAATTAATTAAAAAAAAAAGATTACTTCAGTGTTAGTGTTGCTTAATAAATAGCTAAAGAGATATTTTTTCCTCCTGAATGGGAAGGATACTTTCCTTTGCTCCATATGCCAAGCCTGGCTTTGCAGAATGGGTCCATTTCCTCCTGCTGGACAGTCCTTGTCTGTCCCCATTTCCGCGCGGGGACATGGACAGCCAGGCTGGGTTGGGTTTTCAGTGGCTCCGCCAAAGCTGGAGACAGAGCAGTACATGTTCCCACGGTCACCTCTTTATCCAAAGCGTGGAAAACTGACTTCATAACTGGCACAGGCTGTGTTTGGGTCAGGAACCCAATATTAACTACAAAGACTGACCTCAACCCAGTGAACTTGAAAAGAAACTAGATAACACTGTTGGGAAATTGTTCCCTCCTGTGAACTGGCATTTGAAATACGTGCTAATATTATGCACATTTTTTTAAATGCCACTGAACGAAGTGTAATGGAAAATAATACACTGGCCTTGGGAAGTCAAGGGACTTGGGCTGACTTGAACATATCAATAAGGCAATCCAATTTCAACTAGTTTTCTCTCACGTCACACGCTTGGTAGGTTCCTGGTTCTCTCTAGGCTCCCAGCATAAGAAGAAATGATGGTAGCAGACTTACTCAGTTGTATATAATGTGTTCAGTGTGAATCTAGAGGAATCTAAATGCAGAAGGAGGGGCCCCTGAGTCTGCCTATGCAGTCAGAGAAAGCTGGTTACTCAGACTGGACACGATTGAGAGACAGATGAAGGCTGCCCTCAATGCATCCATCCTACAGTGGGAGGATGAAATATCGTCACAAGTGCTGACAAAATCGGCCAGCTTCCCATATTTGAGACTGTTTATGATTCTAGGTCACAATGAAATTGAAACCATGAGACACTAAGTGGGGTTTAGCATCCCCACTCTATTCCCTGGTAATTTCTATGTTGCATTTTACTCACTCTGTTATTCCTGGTCCTGATGTCTAAAGATGGAGCTCATGGAATTAACTAGCTCAGCAACTCAGGTAGACAGCAAAGCGGTCCTCGACCTGTAGCCCTTCTGCCAGCACGACTAGGTGACTCCCGGGTGTGAAGAGGCAGGGTTGATGTCCTAAATCCTTGAGTTGTTTCACATAGAAAATGAGTCATAGTGATATCTAATCACTAATTAATTATACCTTATCTGGGACACCACTGATCACATTGCTCCCTAATCTACCTATCTACAACCATTTGTGTCTCTTTTCTATCCCTCTGTTGGTCAATTAATTATCAAGCTTGCATGCAAAATTCTGGAAGAAATTCCAGAAGGACTTTAGATACAATGTATCGCTTCTTGCTCACTGCCAAAAAGCCAGCAATTTTTCAGAAGGGGCTCATAGCCCTTTGCATACCTTGCTCAGAAATTATAGTCACAGCCCACATAATCAGAAGATCTCTAGCCCCATTCAGGGGATTCTCCAAGAGCCTTCCAAAGGGACATGCACGTGTATAACTAAATGCAAGTCAAAATGAGATGACTCCTGGGGTACAGGAGGTAGAGAGCTCATAACCAGTTGGGATAATCCAGGAAGAGGTAGCTGGTAAGAAGGATCTTAAAGGATGGATAGGATTTCTTTTTTTTTTTAATTTATTTTTTTATACAGCAGGTTCTTATTAGTTATCCATTTTATACATATTAGTGTATATATGTCAATCCCAATCTCCCAATTCATCACACACACACCCCCGCCACTTTCCCCTCTTGGTGTCCATACGTT
Source organism: Aethalodelphis obliquidens (assembly GCF_003676395.1). NCBI lineage: Eukaryota > Metazoa > Chordata > Mammalia > Artiodactyla > Delphinidae > Aethalodelphis > Aethalodelphis obliquidens. The sequence goes on from NW_020837951.1 coordinate 23,599,657, forward strand.
TGTTCTCTACATCTGTGTCTCTATTTCTGCCCTGCAAACCGGTTAAGGATGGACAGGATTTCAACAGGCAGAGATGAGAGAATGAGTCATTTCAGGAGGTTGATATGGGTGGCCTTCATTCTTCAAGGGGAAACGAGAACAAGGTTTGTGCTTGGGCTTGGACTGGGATGACCAAGGCTGGACAAGGTGGTGGCAACAAAGACCAAACTGAGAGAAGCTCACAGAGGTGAGAAAAATGGAGACAGAGTAATGTTTTCTCAGACAGAAGCTGGAGAACTTCACCTTGGAAGGGGAGTTTTAGGATGAAGAAGAGCGGCGTCTGTGTCGGCTGTGGTGGCTGCCACACGAAGTCAATCCCCAAGCACCATTCGGGCATCTTGGCAGGAAATCATACGACTCTCCTCAACCCATACCTTGTATGCAAAGCTGATACGCCTTAGGAGCTCTGCTGTCTCTAACCAAACACAGATTTCTTTAACTTCACATGTGACTCATGTTTACAGAGGCATCGCTGGATAGTCTGTTTGGACTGTGATGCAGTGACTATGTGTACCATGGAAAAAATGAGAAAGACATCCTAGCAGGACGCCAGAGCGCAGTTGAGGAAATCCTGTGATGTGTCATCCATGCAACGCTAGAAGGTCACCAGAGCACGGGGCAGGATGAACAGCGTCCCTCGTTCTTGAAATGTCACCAGGGGGTGGGAGCACGGTTTTCTGCCGGGCCCAGATCAGGTTTCCAGCGTCTCAGGGATGAAATGGTCAGCCAAGCTAGGAGAGGTTTCAGATGACGCCTTTTCCTGAATGCAACTCAGTCAAGGCCTGGGTTGTTGCAGTTCCCCATCTTCTTTCTCTGGCCGTTTTGTGACCAGCTGTGTCAGGAAAGCATGACTCTTGATCTGAAGGTCACTGAAAGGACTTTAACTTCTCGTTCATCCTCACCCAAAGCTCTTCTTTTCTCTTCCATTCCTCAGCCACATGCATTTCCAAAACAGGAGTAAGAGTTCTTGACTTACAGCTGTTTCTTTGGAGCAAGCTATACATTGTCAGGCCCTGGTCATACTTACAGCCGTGACTTGTCAAGTAACCTATGCTCTGTGCTTCATTAGCAAAATTGAGAGGGAATCAAAAATGTAAAACAATTTTTAAAATATATTGTACACACATCATTATTTTTTTTCCAGAGAGAACTGGTTTACTTTGAAATAAGTTATATGTCCCACAGTAGATAATTCAGAAGGTACACAAATGTTTCTAGCAAAAAGTAAACACCCGTCCCTCTCTTGCCCCACTTGTCCAATTCCTCTTCGGGAGGTAACGACCTTCCTTGTTTCAGTTTTGTGTGTACTCTACATACTTCAATGTGTTTGTTTTAAGGTCCACTCCTCTAAGCAAACATGACCACCACTATGACTGCCACCGTTACTGCCTCCTTCCAGTCCCATGGTTAGCTTGTTCTTAGCCCCAGGAGAGCATGGTTAGATGCATGCAGTCAGAGATCCAAGGTCAAGAGCAGAGAGCCTGAGAGCTCTCTATTAGGGGGTCCATATTTGCCTGAAGGGAATGCTCTCTCTCCACATCTCTTTCCCTCCCCTCTGCTCCTCTAGATACGCACCTCCTTTAAGAAGCTGCTCTTGTCCGTAGTCCCATTCATCAAAGCATCAGTGATACCTACAAGATCATCTCTTAGTAAAATTTCCCATCCTTTTCGTTTATTACTCAGACTATGTTCTTGGTGTGCACACATTGGAGGCTGTAGGACAGAAGCTATAAAACTTCAGTGTACATAAGATTCTTATAGTTAATTATAAAATGCATGTCCCTGGGTTCCACAATCAGAGATTCAGGTCTGGCCTGAAGCCAGGAGTCTGCTTTTTCACAAGGACCCCTTCTCCCAAGGTGAACTTGATATATGTTTCCTGGATCAAACTTTTAAAATGCTGCCTTCATTATTGTTCCTGACTCCTTTCCCTTGAATCATCTGTTAAGGAAACCCTGAGTGTTTCCTTTATCATTGCCGATTTTTTTAAAGCCATGACCTGTGTGTGGCCTCTTCTACATTGCCTGGGTGTTTTTCTCTTTCTCCTTTTGTTCTCGGGCACTTGAACCTTCAAGGTGTGGTTGGGAGACTTGACAAACCCATTCTCCCTGGGTTTTGTAAGATGACACCACTCCTTTCAAGGAAGGCCACTGCTTAAATACTATCAGCCACAGCTCAGGATGCCAACTTTCACTCTCTGTATTTCTCTTCACTTCAGAGTCAGATCTCAAAAGTCCCTAGACTAACATTTCCATTTTACATGCAGCAGCAAATCTATGTGGTGGTCCATGGGCTATTATGGTCCTTTTGGTCTTCTGGCATATCTATAGCACGTGCACAAGAAGAGTGTTTTTAAAACTCAGGTCTGGGTATCCCTGAGGGTTCGCTCATGTATTCTTGAAGGTCTGAAAACCCTCTGAGATAATTGTTGAATGTTACCTTTCCATTTTGATGATACTATTAAAAATATATGCATAATCTGGATTCTGTGGCTGACCCCCTTACAATGGGGGGCTGCTGCATGAATTCAGTTCCCATATTCAAAGGGACAGTTTAAAGGGACAGCATTTAATTTTTGGTGTGTGGACAAGCACATTTGGCTTCCGTCTGGCTCAGACTGAAAGACTGAGTCCTTCCTGGGGGTGACAAGGGGAGGGCCCTCAGGTCCTGGCCCCTGGTGCCTCTTTGGCTTCATCTCTTGCAGCCTGCCCCTTGCCCCACCAGCCTCCTTACTACAGACGTGCTCCCTTAAGGGCATTTCTACTGTTATTCTCTCTGCCCAGAAGGTTCTTCCCCCAGATATCTCCATGAATAATTCCCTCATCTCCTTCAGGTCCTTGCTTGAGTGATTCACTTGCTCAGTCCTATTTCAAATTGCAACTCCCCACTCACCCCACCTCCATCCCTGTGCCTATCACCCTTGCCCCTGGTCTCTTCACATACAACAACATTCACTTATTCATAATGTGTGTTGTTCATTGTCTGGCTTGCCCTGTTAGCATGCATGCCCACAAGAGCAGAAATGGTTGTTTTGTTCACTGATGTCTCCCAGGCACTTAGAGCAGTGCCTGACACACAGTAGGTGTTTAATAAATATTTGATGAAGGAATGAATGAATTAACAACAGTCACCTCATCTCTGTTCTTGTATTTATGCTCAATTTGTTCATCGGTTTTCCAGACAAAACTCCTCTTTTGGCAGTGATGATTTGCAATGGAAAGACATTTTTTAATGGCTAAAACTTTACACTTAAAAATTCGTGTTTCTCAAAGTGAGATCTATGTGGTCCAAGAATTCCAAGAATGCAAGCTGAGGGGATGAGGGGTCCCAAGTCAGACTAACACGTCTCTACAGGCTCCTGACTTGACCACTTCCTCTCCCTCCCTCCTGGGCCAGGGACAGACAGCCTGTCGCGATCTGCCACCTCCGGACAAGCACAGACAGGTCTCTGTGAAAGGAACCTCTCACGTTTTCGCCCAGTTTGAGTGTCATTTTCCCTCTCTCTGCCTCGCTTTCTTTGGCTTGCCAACTTTCAAGTTTGTTTCATTTTTCCTGATAATAAAAGAAACACACTTACCGTAAAACAAGAGTTAGGGACCTCTAAAAACGTACAGAGAAATAGATGCCCAAAGACTTGAAACTCCCCTGATTTGTAAAAGATACCTTCTGTACTTTGTTTCTCTGCTTATAAACGCAATACTCAGACACAGCCGCCCCCATTAATATTTTGGTGCATTTCTTCCTAGCCCTTTTTCTATGTGTATGTATTAAGAGGAAATATCAGAAGTTGCCAATATTCAACCATTGTTGACCTAGGAAATGGCGATTTTATATGGTATATCCTAGTCATTCACACGGTTGAAGCCACACTATGCGTATAATTTTACATCCTATTCTTTTCACTTGTCATTATAACAGCACCACTTGCCCATGTATCCGTGAGCTTGCGTTAACAGCACAAATAATTGATGAGCATTAGCATCTCAGCTGGGAGCCCAGCCTCATAAATCATTGAAAACAGTCCACGTGGTGCCCAGGCTTCCTGAGTCTTGATATGAATGACAATCGCAGTGATTCTTCCAGGAAACTCGTCCTAGAAATGCCCTCAGCCAATTGCCTGGGTGCAGTACCTGGCACCAGATTTTCTGCCCAAATGGCAGCTTCTGGGAATGCTGCTAGTAACTGTGTCCGGTCGTTAATCTTGTCCCTCTTAAATGAATTTGTGCCTTACCAGTGATGCATATTGGGTTTGTGGTATGTCTTCCTCTCCAATGAAATGACTCTCTTTGGCTTTTTGTGTTTACTGTGGTTTGTTTAGTGGTTTCTGGGCCAGGTACAGTCTACCAGCATGATTGAAAGAGAGACCTGACTTTTTTTAGCTTACCAGCAGTAGGAGGGCTGCTTTTAGGGCCCTGGCTTTCTCTCTGCAAACATCATCACACTATCAAGTCTGTACTTTTTCATCGCAGCAGAGTCCTGAGGAGTCCATGGACCATGTGGTGCCTTTATGTTGTGATTCTGCCTCCAAAATGATTGCCCAGGGACAGTAATCTAGGTGGGTCCTCATTATCTGAGACTTGGGACAGCCCTGTTCCTCATTGGGTCTCTATTTGCTCTAGATCTGGCTGGGTTCAACCACATAGACTAAGAAGATTATATGTCCATCCAAAAGTCTCATTTGCATAAGGTTTGGGAGCTTATAAGATCAACTGACATTGCTGATAATAACATCCTGTCACTCCAGGTGCAACAGTTTAAAAGGATGAACTTTAACATTTTGGCCCCAAGAATAAAACAGTAACAGGAGACCAGAACATTTAAAGGTAATCTACAGCATATAAACATATCAAAAGGGTAGAGAAAATAAGGCAAAAAAACACAAAAAATGAAATATGCGGTCTCTCTTATGATCGATACATGGCAAGCAGAGAGGCAATATTATAAATATTGACCCTGGCTTTGAGGTCAGTCCAACTTGCATTCAAATCCTGACCCTGTCCCTTACTAGTTGTGAAAGGCTCCTAGACCGCTTCCTTTTCTGTAAAACTGACCTAAAAACACCCACTCTGCAGAATGACTGTATGCAGTAAAGACAGAATATGTGTAAAATACTGATCACACGTGAGCTTGATAATAGTAGTTATTACTGTTATTATTAGACACACAAAACGTGAAGAATTTTTGATTTGATCTTTTAAATGTTTATCATTGCAAACACAACACTGGGACAGTAACAGATAAACTTAAAAAGAAAAACCAACCTCACTACCCACCAAAATCAGACTGTTTACATTTTCCCATATTTCCATTACACAGGGTATTTGTATTTTCAGCCTTTTTTCACCTAACATTGTACTGTAAGTTTCCTCCTGTTGCAACACGGTTTAGTTTAGTGTAAAATAGTTATTATTTCAACAAATATACCATAATCGAATTAATCATTCCTCTGTTTGTGAACATTTATTTGCTTGGGGAATATTCTTTCCTTTTGTTCCTGTTTCTGCTATGGTGAGTTGAAATGCACGGTTTAAAAAATATTTAGGTCTTTTTCCTTAGGTGTATAGATATCTTTTAGCTCGAATTTGAGCACTGTATAAGCTACTGACTGTTCACTGTGGATAAAGAAGAGGTAGCTTCAGCCTAGTTTCTAGCGTAAGGCAAATTGGGACAACGCCAAGAATCCTCATGCTTATTAACCGCAGTTTCCTCATCTCAGCACTTGACAAACTGGTATGAGGATGACTGATAATTGAGGTAGGCACCCAAAAAGTGGATCTTTAAAGTGGACTAAACCTGCTCACGTTCTTGATTTCATTCATTCCCCACACAGGGCCCAGACCGAAACGGTAGGTATTCATATTATTTGAAGCACAGGGGTAGGTATTCATATCATTTGGGGTAAGGTTCTTACCCCAGGTCACACAGCGGCTGGGAGAGGACGAAGAACGTCTTTCGCGGATTATGAATTCCCAGCTTTCCCACTGGGCTTTGAAAACAAAAAATGCCCCCAGACCCCACCCTAACTGAGGGCGGGAACTGAGGGGCTGAGGGGCCTGCTGAGCTCCGCGGGAGGTGTCGTGCGCCCCGCCAGGAGGCTCCACCTCCCGGGCTCTCGGGCCCCGCCCGGCTCCGAGCATGCCCAGTGCACTCCCCGCCGTCCCAATGGTGCCGGGAGAGCGCTGCAACTCCAGGTTTTGCTGGCGACCGGAGGTCCGGGGGCGGGTCCGGGCGGGTTCTGTTCCGGGGACTCCTTGGCTCCGTTGAAATTCCACGGACAAGACGCTCGGGCGGCGCCCTGTGCAGGGGCGCAACTCGGGGGCAGGGACCGAACTGAAGCACCAGGTGCTGCCAGCTGCCGCCGAATGGTCCTAGGCCCACAGGGCCCTTGGACCCTAAGGCATCTGGTCCGGACAGGATGATTACAGCCGTCACTCCATCCTTTCATTCACATATTCATTCAACAAACTGTTTTTGAGCACCTACTGTGCCAGGTGCTGTCGTAGGGGCTGGGACAACGTCGTGAAGACGGGCAGGGCTACAGCCCCAGAGCTAAAATTCCAGAGGTGAATACACAATAAGTAAGCAAATCAGGGGAAAAGCAGTTACCGACTTCATCTCCTGCTACTTTGCCCTGCTTGCTATTTCCTAAGCAGTCCTGCGCCTTAGTGTCTGCACTGGCTGATCCCTCTGCCAGAAATGCTCTCCCCAATTTATCTGCGTGGCTGAAATGTCTGACCACGTCATTGAAAACTGCACTCCCTCCACCCCAAGTTTCTTTTCCCCTCGTAAAGCGTATCACCTTCTACTACGCAGTTTGCTTTTTTGCTTGTTTATTGTGTATCGCCTGCCTCTCTTCCGCCAAACTCCGGCAAGGGACAAGATTTCTGTCTATTCAGCACACGTGAAGAATCAGAGTAAGTGATCAATAATTACTTGTTGAATGAATTAATGGATAGTGATAAATGTGAAGAAAATAAAGTGAGGACATGGAACAGAGGGCTAACTTAGTAAGGTGGTCAGGGAAGGCCTTGGAGAAGGAGGACCTACGTGCAATGAGAAGGTTCCAGCCACGGCAATAGCTGGGCAAAGACGTCCCACACAGAGGAGGAAAGGCATGTGTAAATGTCCTGAGGCTAGACAAGTTCTGAGTGTTTGATGGACAGAAAGGTGCTCACGGGGCTGCAGGAATGCAGGAGCCAGATCAGGTAAAGGGCCCATAAGTCTTGGGAAGAAAGTTCAAGCCAGGAAGTTTCTAGTGGAACGGGATGGGCACTGCACTGGGAGTCAGCAGGACCCCAGCTGGGCAAGACTTCTCCTTAAGTCAAAAATTTGTTTATCGCCGGCTGCTCGACATTCCTAGGCATAAAATCACTTAGCGCTGGGCACACAGTAGGTGCCCAATAAATGGTAATGGAACGAATGCCTGCGTGCATGTGCGAGGGGACACCGGGCTGCACGGAACTCGTCAAGAGAGCCCTGGTGGCCCTGGGAGACGCGTCCGAGCACACCGGCCTCGGGTGGGGGCGGGGGCGTCCCGCAGGGCGTTCCGGGAGCCCGCCCCCCGCCCGGCGCGCGGGCCCGTCGCGGCCAGCCGGGCTGGCGGGAGCCGCCCGCGGGCGGCACTGGGCATGCTCAGACGGCGGCCAGGTCGCGCCGCGAGCGAGCTTCTGCGCCGCCCGCACGCGCGACCTACCTGGGCGCCCCGCGCCCCCAGATGCTGCAGGTACGGGCCGACGCGACCCCAGCGGGCTGGGGGCAGGGCACGGGGCCACCGGGGGCCGGGGTCGCGCTGGGCGCTGCCCCGCCCCCACCCTTCCCCAGGCGCGCGGCGAACGCGCGGGCGGGCTGGCGGACGCGGCGGCCCCGGGTTCCCGGCGCCTCGTCGGGGCGGGGAGGGGCGCCCTGGCCGCGCTCACCTGGTGGGGCGCGGGTGGGAGGGAGCAGGCCGGGCCGGGTGGGGCTGGGTCCCGGCGATCCGGGAGGGCCCAGCGGCCGGCGATCCGGGAGGGCCCAGCGCCGCCGCAACCGCGGCCCCTGCCCCGGACGCCGAGGGGTCGCACAAACCGCGTGGAGCCAGCCAAGCGCGGCGGCCAAACCTTCTCGGCTCCCAGGGCGAATTCGCCTCTCGGCTTTCAAAGATGGCATTTCCTGGGCCTGGCACGAACTCCAGCGCCAATAAATCCTCCCCGTTCCACGGATGATATGGAATAATTTATCAGGTACCTGCGATGAGACAGCTGCAGTGGGGGAGTGTATGTGAGAGCGCCCAGTCCCCCGGAAATTCCCGTTTTCAGCAACCTGAACTTACTGAGAAGTTGAGGTTGCCTTAAAAATTCATGGGAAGTTGAGAAGACTTGACACCTGGGTTTTCCGAGGTGGTGGAAAGAGCTTGTTACTCGGAAACTGGAGACCTCCATTCAGGTTGGGCTCCCTCTTGGCCAGCTGGTGACCTTGGGGCGAGTTGTCTAACCTCTCTGATCTTCATTTTCCTCCCCTGCAAACAGCCGGTAATAATGCCCACCTCACTGGGTTGTTGGGTGGATTAAGTGGGATAAATTATGTGGAGGTGTTTGGCACCGTGCCCGGCCAAAGCAAACAAGCAGTTGGCATGATGGGAATTTAACTCGTTTAGAGACCCTCGTGGCTCCCATTTCACCAGGAAATTGGAATTATGAAAGCATCTTCAGGGCCTAGTGCCAGATTGACAGACCCTGTCTTTGTGCCCGGGAGAACCTCTACTGAAATCTTTGGAAAAACAATTTAGCTGAATTGTAATCGGAGAGCACCTTCTTTAAAAGCAGTTTTATACATTCAGAAACTCCAGAAGTTGGCAGTTCAGCTTGACTTACAAAAGAGCTGTTTTGCAAGATGATCCATCTTGCAAGTGTTTAAGCAGATGATGCTTTGAAAGTAAAGCCTAGTTAGGAAGATTTCTGTTCTAAAAAGCTCCCAAACCCAGCTTTCAGTGATTATTGAAATTAGGGTTTCTTTCACAATGTTAACATTTGGGGTTCAATAATTCTTTGTTGTGGGGCCTTTTCTATGCGTTGTGGGATGTTTAGCAGCATCTTTGGTCTCCACCCAGTAGATTCCAGTAGCAGTCCCTTTCCCTCAGTTGTGCCAACCAAAAATGCTTCCCGATGTCCCTCCCTGTGCGGGGGCAGGGTGCAAATTTTCCCTTTCTCCCCCGTTTAGAACCACCATGCTTTCTGTCATCAGCCTATCTGAGTTGTTTGAGAAGTTCATCTTATGTTTTTACTCTAATAACCAACCTTTGTATAGACTTGTAGAACTGCACAGAGTACATCCATGTGCATCAACTGATTTAACTTTTACAACTCCCCTGTGAGGCTGGTGTTATTCCCATTTTACAGGTGAGGAAACTGAGGCTTTGAGCAGTCAATTACACAGTACGTGGTGTAGCTGGGATATAACTCATGTCATCTGGTTCCACGGACAGGGCTTTTCCTTCTGCATCAGGCTGCTCTTTATTGTATTGAGACTTTCAAATAGGTGGCGTTTCTGATGATTAAATCAAGATGTAAAGTAGATTGGAAGCTGGAAACCTTTCTGGCTAGTTGAAAATTAACAACAGTAAGCTATTGTCTGACAGAGAGTAGGTCATTCTAGTTAAATATTCTAGTTTATAGTAAGCTCCCATGAATCCTGCATACAGTTGATGGATACCAATGTGCAGAGAATTAGAGTAGAATAAAACGTGCCTAATACTCTGTATTGATCCTGCCTTGTCCCTGGTGATTTGCTGTCTCCTAAAACCAACTCGTATATGCAAATTAGACATTAGCTGGAATGTAAAAGGTCAGGTTACTGAAGGCATCTCTGAGATGGAGTGGCTGAGGCATTCCGTTCAGCAAGTATTTATTGAGCTGCTTCTACATGGCAGATGCAGTGCTGGGTGGGGATGCAGAGTGGGCCAGTGGACTCTAGTGAACCCGGGGTGCCTGGAGAACTTCTCCTCAAGGAGAGGGCAGGTCTTGGCCAGGCCAGACACACAGGAGGCCAAGGTCAGGGACAGCTTGGGGTGGGAGAAAGAACCTAAGTTAACACAGAGTCCAATTCAGGATCCCACACTGCTTCACCATCCTTTTTTGAGCCCTCCATTTCCACATTTTATCATAGAGAAGGTATTCTGGTGGCTTTTAACATTCCCATTCAAGTGTCAGGAACCTGGTCAGAGATGAATCTTATCTCTGAAAGAAGTTGGGCTTCCAAGCTGGCAATTGGTCTCAGGGGATTGAGACCAGCTCCTTGATTGTTGACTGTGATCTGGGAGGTTCTGCATGCATTGTTTAATTTCAGTGTGCTCCCTCTCTCCTCTTACGGTTGAGGAAACTCAGCTAGCAAAGGTAGTGTGGGACCAGGAGCTAGAGAGACGAACTGGGACCTTCTGAACTTCGGGTCCAGGCACATGAGGAATTCCATTTTCTAGGATGGACATAATCTACCAGAGGACTTTGGGGACTGGAGGGAACAGGAAGACAAGGCACCCTACCCACCCCCCACCAACCTCGGGGTTTGTGGCATGTTGGGGGATGGGGGGAACCTGCGATTTGTGGTCCTTCCCTCTCTCCGTAGGTAAGTGCCTGTTGACCGTAATCCCAGGGCTCACCTTCCTTCCTTCAGACAATGGTCCTGGGAAGCAGGGCCACCCTCTTCATCTCTTCGCAGGGGCTGGAATGCCGAGGGCAATCCCCTGGCGTTGACAGGCTGGGAGTGTGGGGCAGCCAGCTGGCGTAGCTTCCCAGGCCTGGGCTCTTCTGACCAACTCTAATAGAGACAAGATCGGACCAGGTCAGTGTCCACTCTGCCCAGGTCTGGGTCCTGGCAACGGCAGACTGTGATCTCACAGGCATCTCCTTTCATCCGCCTGAGGGGGAACTAAAAGGGAGTGTTTGGTGGGTCCCTGGCTGAAATCTCATCTGGTCATGGGTTCCGAGACCCAGAGATCTTGCATCTCCATAGCTTCCGGTCATGCATGATGCACCTGTAATAGCCTTCCGCCTCCAGGGGGAGATCAGCTGTGAGCACAGATGTAACAGCAGATTCAGACCTTTACTGAGCCTATACTATGTGTCAGGCCCTAGGGTTACAGAGATGAAAGCTGAACCCGTCTTGGAAGGATTCATGGTGGAGTTGGGAAGACAGTGACATGGTGACATTTCTGTGTGAGTGTGTACACGCATGTGGGCATGCATGTGCTGTCTGTCTATGTGTCTGACAACTGCTTTAAAAGAGGATAGAGCTAGATGCAGGAGACCCCAATGGAGAGAGCCATTCATTCTGACGGGCATCAGGGTCGTTGGAGTAGTTGGCATTTGAATTCAGCCTTGAAGGTAGAAAAAGATGGTATTCAGGGGGCAGACAGAATGACAGATGCAAAGACTCAGAGGCATGAAGAGACCTCTCGTATTTCAGGAATGGTGACTCTTCCCAGGCCCAGCCTCCTGATCTTGGCTAATGCAGGACCCACCTCCTATAGTGAGGGTACCCCCCATCTCTGTACAGGGGCCTGGCCTCACTCATCCCGGGGTATGTGTCCATTCTCCTTGTTTGTCCTGCATAGGAGCGATGCCTCTGTGCTGTCTCCGAGGCATGAGCACCTTCTGCCAGGGATGCCTCTGGTTTTAGTTATTACACACTGATATGACACTTACTAGCTTCCAGGCAATGTTCTGAGTGCTTTCCAAATATTAATCTTTTCATCTTTGTAGCAACCCTCTGGCCATGCTGCTTCCCTGAGTACTGGCCACTGGGTAGGTAGGTGGGGGCAGAGCTCACGTCCCTGGTCTGTGTCCCTCTGTGGACGATGCTCTCATCGTGATACAGCTTCTCCTGGCTGCGGTTTACATCGATGTGCCAGGAAGCAGCCAAGTCTGAGAGTCCTGATGGAGTGCTGACTGCCCCGGATTTTTCTCCCTGACCCCGTTTCCTTCAGGGGGCCAGCAGGGCTCCACTGGCTACATTTTCTGAACCAAAGACTGGGCTCTGTAGTCTGAGAAAGAATGTTTGTGCTGCGTCTTTGTGCAAGAGGAGGCCTGGGAGGTGTTGTTTGGATACTGAGAGTGGAATTTTTGAGACATTTCGATGGTTTATGTGGAAAGTTAGAACAGAACATTTGAAATTGGGATAGTCCTGGAAAATTCAGGTCCCGTGATTTACTGTCAGGATACACAACTTTTAGTAAATAGTTAAGCGATGTGTAGTTTGAATTTTCTGTACTGAGCCTCTTGGAGCCTCAAAATGGAATAAATAGTACCTTCTAGCCCCAGAATCTTGCTAATACTTACCAGCCCCAGTTTACAGATGGGATGAGAAAACTGAGGCTCAGAGAGATGAAATGACTCCTGGAAGGGCACACTGCTCTACGAGGACAGCCAAGGTTTGAACTCAAGTCTGTCCCCAGGCGAATACTTGACTGTAAAATGAGGATAATAATAGAACCTGTTTCCGTTAAAGGAGCTAATGACTGAAAACCCACTCAGGTAGAACTTGGCACAGAAAAGGGTCCCCTCCCTTTGTGTTTGTGCCGCTGACCCGCAGACAAGCGCCTTGTTTAGCCTTCGATGCTGAGAGTGGCTGTCGCGAGTGATGGCCTGCTCCCAGAGCAGGGCTGAGGGCCCGGCTCACAGGGCTAGAGGGACGTTCCAAGGGGCAGGGCCCAGGACCAGAAAGGGGCTGTGGCCAGCTGGGTGCTGTGTTGACGAAAGGCACTGGTCTGACTTAGAGAGAGGAGTGTGAAGACCTGGTCCCTGCACGCTACTTCCCTCAGGTGAGTCAGCCTCGGTCTAGACCTGAGGGTCTTGGTGGGAGAGGCAGCAACCAGCTCTGTCAGCCATCCCTTGACCCGAACCACTGGTGGGCCTAGAGTGGAGATAATGACAGCGTGAGCTCAGGTCTTGCTCGCTTTGCTCCCCCCACCATTCCCTCCCCAGGTCTGGTTATCAAATTCATACATGGTTGCTGTAGAAAATTAAGGTGTCAGGGAGCAATGGAAAAATCCTGCATGGTGTTCTTCCTGGAAGCAGCTCTCCCCACCACCATCACCACCATGGAGGACTCCACATGCCAGCCTGTTCTCTGCTGCAGCCGAGGGGGTCTTTCAAAGCTGCTTCCTTTTGCTTTTAGAATAAAAGACAAAACTAATGTTGGCATCTCCTGCAGGCCCTGGTGTACATGCTTTGGTCCCCATGCTGTCTCTGCTCACAGGGCCAGTGAGAATCTGGAACCTTCCTCCCCTCCTCCCCAGTTAACTCATTCTTTGGGCCTTGGCTGCATGATTGTAGATGCCTCCCCTCGCCTTCCTGCTGTGGGTAAAACTGCCTGCTGTAAACGCTCACATTCTGGCCCCCAGGTCTCTCTCCTTTTACAGCACTTTTCACAGCTGCAATTTTGTGCTTAATTAGTGTAATTATTTGTATTAGTACCCGTCTCCCCAGCTACACTGTGAGCTCTGTGAAATCAGGGTCTCTCTTCCTTTAAACACACATGCACACACCACACACACACTTTCTTTGAGACTTATTTTTTTTCTTTTAACTTTTTATTTTGACCTAATTCAGACTTACAGAGAAGTTCCAAGAATAGAACAGAGAACTCCCATATACCCTTCACCCAGATTTGTCAAATGTTACCGTTTTATACATTTATTTTATTCTTCTCTCTGGGTATACATTTTTTTCCTAAACCATTTGAGGATCATTTATAGAGTCTTCCTTTCCCCCTAAATACTTCAGTGTATTTCCTAAAACCAATGACATTCTCCTATATAACCATGGTACACTTTTTAAACAAGAAATCAGTATTGATACAGTACTGTTATCTAATCTACAGACCTACAGGCTTTGCCAGTTGTCTTGGTAGTGTCCTTTGTAGCAAAGAAAACCCCAGATCGTGCGTTGCATGTGCTTATGTCTCTTCAGTCTCCTTTAAATTAGAGCAGTTCCTCAGGCTTTCTTTGTCTTTTGTGACCTTGACATTTTTGGAGAATACAGGCCAGTTATTTGGTAGAATTCTCCTCAGTTTGAGTCTGTTTTAACCCACCATGTGTCTTCAATGCCACTGAAACATCAAATGCACTCAGTTAACATTTGCTGAATGAAAAAAGTCAGCAGGTTGTCTAGTCTCCCCCACTCCCACTCCTTTCAGCAGAAGGATGTTTTGGGTTTTTTTGTTTTTTTTAATTTATTTTTGGCTGCGTTGGGTCTTTGTTGCTGCGCGCGGGCTTTCTCTAGTTGCGGCGAGTGGGGGCTACTCTTCGTTGCCGTGCGCGGGCTTCTCATTGCAGTGGCTTCTCTTGTTGGGGAGCACAGGCTCTAGGCACGCGGGCTTCAGTAGTTGTGGCACGCAGGCTCAGTAGTTGTGGCGCACAGGCTTAGTTGCTCCACAGCACGTGGGATCTTCCTGGCCCAGGCCTCGAACCTGTGTCCCCTTGCATTGGCAGGCGGATTCTTAACCCCTGTGCCACCAGGGAAGCCCAGAATGTTGTTATTTAGTTGCCATCTTGCTGTATATAGATTTGAATCTTGCTACTTTAACTTTTATGCATTTATTTTTTACTGGAAGTATAGTTGACATACAATATTATGTCAGTTTCAGGTGAACAACGTAGAGATTCGACATTTGCCTACATTATGAAATGATCACCACGATAAGTCTAGTAACCATCTGTCCCCATACAAAGTTATTACATAGTGTGGTCTACATTCCTTAAGCTGTATATTACATCCCTGTGGCTTATGTATTTTATAACTGGAAGTTTGTACTTCTTAATCCCTTCACCTAGTTTGCCCAACCTATCCCCCCACCCCCTGCAACCATCTGTTTGTCCTCTGTATCTATGAGTCTATTTCTGTTTTGTTTCATTTGTTCTTCTGTTTTTTTAGATTTCACATGTAAGTGAAGTCATACAGTATTTGTCTTTCTCTGTCTGGCTTACCTCACTTAGCATAATACCCTCTAGTTCAGTGGTCCCCAACCTTTTTGGCACCAGGGACGGGTTTCGTGGAAGACAGTTTTTCCATGGATGGCAGTGGGAATGGTTCAGGCGGTAATGCGAGCAATGAGGAGGGATGGGGAGCAATGCGGAGGGGTGGGGAGCGAAGGGGAGCAGTGGGGAGCGATGGGGAGGGATGGGGAGCGATGGGGAGTGAAGGGGAGCGATGGGGAGCGAAGGGGAGCAGTGGGGAGCGGCAGATGAAGCTTTCCTCGCTCACCCACTGCTCACCTCCTTCTGTGCTGCCTGGTTCCTAACAGGCGGCGGCCCAGTACCGGTCTGCAACCCGGGGGTTGCGGACCCCTCCTCTAGATCCGTGTTCCCACAAATGGCAAGGTTTTATTCTTTTTTATGGCTGAGTAATGTTCCATTGTATATATACACCACATCTTCTTTGTTCGTTCATCTACCCTGATATTCTTTTTTAATAACACAGCTTTCCCCACAAAAGAGAGGCTTCCTCCAGGGATAGTGAGCTGCTGTCTCTGCAGGAATACAAGCGGACGCCGGGCCATGGCTTGGCAGGGACGCTAGAGTGGAGAACAGAACATTTGGTGAGGGGCAAGACTCAGCCTGCACGTTCCTCCTGACACTGAGTGCCTTCTCCAAATGCAACTCTGACTTCCTAGGCCGAGGGGCCCAAGAATAAGGTAACTAGAATTTCTAATCCAAACCAGAACGTTTTGAGAATAAATGAGGAGCTGTTAATAATTGCATCTAGTCAAGTAACTTCAACTTGGGCTATCCTGGACAAATCAGGATATGTGGTCACTCTACCCAAAGGTGACTTTGAAGTTGGAGATCAGTGCCTGGGGATCAGCCTAGAAAACCCTCTAGCAGTAGGAATTTTCTGCCTGGACAAAGCGAAACTCATCTCCCTGGCATTGCCTGCCAGGCCCATATTAGTGGCTTTGGTCCTCTCTGTGGTTGCACCTCCCTTGGTGTGCCCCTCCCAGCCTTTCTCCTGCTACATCCACTTTGTTTCAGCCCTCCCCTCACCTGTTCCTTCCTGCCACAGGGACTGAGAGAGCCTGGAACATCACTTCCAAACCCAGGCTGGATGGAGGAGGGGGGATGGGGTTTGTGATACATGCACAGGGGGGAAAACAGGCCAGCTGTGCTTCCTACTGACCCAATTTTAATGGAATTTAAGAGCCAGGGTGTGTAAGTGAGGTATGGCTGGAGACCAGAGTTTCCCTAGACCTAATCTTTCCCACCCGGCCCCCGCCACGCTCACACTTCCACCTGTCTTTCGTGCGCAGACACCCAGGTTCCTCTTCCAGCCCTAGTTCTGAGATCAGAACCGAGTTGCTGGTCTTTGGCAGAGGCACGGAAGCAGCTGGCATTGGGGACCCAGGCACAAGAGGATGGGCATTGAATGACTAGAAGGTGCAGAGAAGGACTTGGATGCAGAGAGACCAGGCAGGAAACCAGCATCTAGGGAGTCTGGTAACAAGGCCAATACAGGGTCATTTATCAGGAAGCCTAGAGTTGCAGTATTGAATGCCTGACACTTGGTCACAGGGGCAGGCACTGGTGTCTGATTAGTCCAGTTCCTTAACTCATTTTCTGCCTAGCAAAAAACACGAACTCTGCCTTCCTGGATTAAAAAGTGTAGGCATACCTCATTGTATTGGGCTTCGCAGATACTGTGTTTTTTACATTGAAGGTTTATGGCAACCCTGCATCAGTCAGGTCTCTTGGTGCCATTTTTCCAACAGCATTTGCTCACTTCGGGTCTCTGTGTCACCTTTTGGTAATTCTCGCAATATTTCAAACACTCTACTGGCAAAAGGTAATGAGTCACTGAAGGCTCAAATGATGGTTAGCATTTTTTTTAGCAATAAAATATGTTTAATTAAGGTATGTATATTGTTTTTTAGACATAATGCTGTTATACACTTAATAAACTACAGTATAGTGCAAACATAATTTTTATATGCACTGGGAAACCAAAAAAATGTGTGTGACTCTTTTTATTGCGATATTTGCTTTATTGCGGTGTTCTGGAACGGAACCCACAGTATCTCTGAGGTATGCCTGTTTTATAGGGTGAAAATGTGAAGGTATAGAGATTTTCTGGGGCATCCTAGTCCTGTGGACTTCAAGAACATGGTCCAGTGCAGTATAGTGTTTTTATAAGTCCAGGCATTGGTGGCTTTAAGGGAAAAGCCAGTTAGAATTTCTAGTTATTAGAATGCAAGATACTAGCACTTACTGAACTTTGGAAATTTTTCTGGTTAACTGTGATACTATGTTTACTGGTTAAAAATGTTCTCCCCCACCCCACCCAGGCATAGCTATGTAAAAGCATTGAGTTTGAGGTCACCTTTTACAGGACAGAGAGGGTCACACAGTGTCTGAACTGGAAAGGACCTCAGAAGAATCTTTTCCAGCTCCCTCTCTTTACAGGTGGGGAAACTGAGGCATGCTCAGGGCACACAGATAGTCACAGAGCAGGGACTGGTACCTGAATCATATAGTTTCCAGCCCCCAGATCTTGGGTGTGTTTTCTAGATATCATCTAAGGAAGTTTATTAAATAGACTGTATATTTCTATCATTTTGTTAACATCTTTTGGCATTTGTCTAACTGTAGAAATAAGCTGTATTGGCATCAAAGTATTAATAGTTGTGCATTTCTTGCTCTTTTATGTAGAAGTTGCTAGGCTGATTTTTCTTTTGATTAATTTATTTTTGGCTGCATTGAGTGTTCGTTGCTGTGCTCGGGCTTCTCATTGCGGTGGCTTCTCTTGTTGTGGATCTCGGGCTCTAGGCATGCGGACTTCAGTAGTTGTGGCATGCGGGCTCAGTAGCTGTGGCTCGTGGGCTCTAGAGCACAGGCTCAGTAGTTGTGGTGCACAGGCTTAGTTGTTCCGCGGCATGTGGGATCTTCCTGGACCAGGGCTCAAACCCATGTCCCATGCACTGGCAGGTGGATTCTTAACCACTGCACCACCAGGGAAGCCCTGCTAGGCTGATTGTTTTTTTTTCGTTTTTATGTAAGAAGATGATATATACCTTCCATTGAGTTTCTGTATTCTGTACTACTGTTTCTCAAACTTTAGCACATCAGAATCGCCTTTTAAAACACAAGCTGCTATGCCCCACCCGCAGAGTTTCTGAGTCAGTGGGTCTGAATCAGACTCAGGTGAGGCCTCAGAATTTGCATTTCTTTTTTTTTTAGCACTTTTTTAAAACTTTTTGGCCAGGCCACATGGCCTGCGGGATTTTAGCTCCCCGACCAGGGATCAAACCTGTGGCCCCTGCAGTGGAAGCCCGGAGTCTTAACCACTGGACTGCCAGGGAAGTCCCATAATTTGCATTTCTAACAAGCTCCTCAGTGATGCTGCTGGTCCAGAGACCGGGGACCATCCTTTGAGGATCGCTGCCCCAGGCTTCGTGATAGTTCCAGATGGTGTGCTCTGTGCTTTACAGCCAGCTGGGCCCTCCTTGCTGCCCAACCAGCCCTCTGTCCTCCCTGTTGCTCCCATGCCAGCCAGCCTAGCTTCTCCACTCTCTCTGGGTCTCCTACCTGTTGCCCTCCCCTCTCCAGATGACCCCACCACCTGTGGCCCTGGGATGCTCAGGGCCGTCTGGAGGGAGCTTCCTCACCTTTCCTCCTCCCTCCTTCATTTTCTCTTTCTTCCTTTCTTCCAGTTTGAGAAATGAGTGTCTCTGGCTCTGGCTTACCTCTCCACTTCCAGTTGAAAACTGTCCTCCCATCACCAAAAAAAAAAAAAGCCTTCTCCCAGCCCGGCCTTACCATTAGGTCACCGCCCCATCACTCCCTTCCTTTCACTGCCAAGCCTGCTGGCGGAATAGTTTACAGTCGCAGAAAAAGATTGGCTCTCACCTCTCTTGACATAGACATGCTATTCAATTCCAGAAGTTCAGGTTTTCTATACCTATGCTGAAAGAAAGACAGTTTTTTTAAGGGTTTTTTTTGTTTGTTTTTTTTTGGCTGCATTGGGTCTTTGCTACCGGGCGCGGGCTTTCTCTAGTTGCGGCAAGCGGGGGCTACTCTTCATTGCAGTGGGCGAGCTTCTCATGTGGTGGCTTCTCTTGTTGTGGAGCACGGGCTCTAGGCGTGCAGGCTTCAGTAGTTGTGGCATGTGTGCTCAGTAGTTGTGGCACGCAGGCTCAGTAGTTGTGGCGCGCAGGCTCTAGGGCATGTGGGCTTCAGTAGTTGTGGCTCAAGGGCTTAGTTGCTCTGCAGCATGTGGGATCTTCCTGGACCAGGGCTCGAACCCATGTCCCCTGCATTGGCAGGTGGATTCTTAACCACTGTGCCACCAGGGAAGTCCCAGAGAGACATATTTTTTTTATTTGTGGTAAAATACACGTAACATAAAACTTACCATTTTAACCATTTTTAAGTGTATATACAGTTCCGTGGCATTAAGCACAGTCACACTTGTGTGCTACCATCACCACCATGCATCCACAGAACTCTCTTCATCTTACAAAACTGAAACTCTACCCACTGAATACTAACTCCCCATTCCCTCCCCGACCCCCCACCCCATCCCTGGCAGCCACCCTCTACTTTCTGTCTCTATAATTTTGTCTACTCTAGGTACGTCATATAACTGGAATCATGCAGTACTTGCCGTTTTGTGATTGGCTTATTTCACTTAGCATAATGTCCTCCAGGTTCATCCATGTTGTCACATGTGTCAGAATTTTCTTCCTTTTTAAGGCTGAGTAATGCTCCATTGAACGTACATACAACATTTTGTTATTCAGTCATCTGTCAATGGATGCCCAGGTTGCTTCCACCTTTTGGCTATTGCAAGTAGTGCTTCTATGAACATGGGTGTACCGAAGGACACAATTCTGATTAAAGGGGGCTTGCAACCTCAGGTGAGATGTTTAGGCATTTATTTATCTAGCAGTCTCAGCTTTATCTATCGCCTGCATCCCCCAGCCCATTGTCCCCAGGCTTCCCCACCTGCCCCTTGAGCAACACTGCCCTTGCTGTGATGGCCAGGAACCACTCACTTGTCAAGGTCAGTGGCATTTCATCACTCAGACCATTTGCTCTTTGTGCCGATGCCCCCCTGCTGGGGCTTCTGTGATGCAGCTCCCCTCCTGCCTCCCCACCCACCCTGGCTCATCCTCTGCTCTCTGGCTCCTTTTCCCTCTGTTCTGTCGTCCTGCAGGCCTTCCTGGGTGAGCACACCTTATCCCATCATCAGGGGCTCACAGGTCTGCTCCAGCCTGGTCATGTCTGTGTGTGTATCACATCTGAACATCTCCCCCTGAGTGTCCCCAGGTCCCTCTTCTGCATGTGCATGTCCAAAGCAGAGCTCTGCACCTTCCTCCTTAAAAATGTTCTCTCTGTAAGTGACGTGTCTTCCAGCATAGAAACCCCAGGGTCTCCCTTCACTCCTACAGCTGCACTGGACAAAGCCCTCCCATCACACCTCAGCCCCTCCTCCAACCTGCCCCTCCTTCCCCCCACTAAAACTGGGTGGGTTCACACACTTCTCCCATTTGCCTCTCTCCCCAGTGGGTCCCTAACATTTATACCTGCTTCATGTTGTTGCCAGAAAGTGTTCCCTGCAGAAGCACTAAGATCACCTCTTCTCTGCGGGTCCCATGTCGCCTGGCTCCCTCCGGCGTTGCTTTCCCCCGTCTCTCCCCCTAACCCTGCTGGTGATATGCTCTAAGCCAGGACTTCCCACGCGTTAGTGCTAACATGCAGATTCTGATTCGAGGGGCCTGGGGGGTGGGCCCTGCCTTCTGCATCCCTACCAGGCCCCCCAGGTGGTGTTGAGACTGTGGCCAGAGACCACATGTTGAGTAGCTGGACTCCAGAATAGATCTGTGTATGACAAAGTGTGTATCACAAATAAAGTGTTTTTGGTCTATAAATAATGCAGGAATTTAAAATTTTTGTGTTGTAATTTTAACGTTTTCTGTTTTATACAAAGTTAATCTTAAATTTTTTCGATCATAAGGCAGATTCCCTTGTTGCAGTGACTATTTGCTACTAAAAGACATTTTCAAAGACTAAGAAAGGCTTTAGTTTCTTAAGAGTTACCATATAGGTCCAGGTGAATGAATATATGGGGGGTTGAGAACGTTTCCCCATTAAAGGGGTACATGTTCGGGGTCGGGCCCCCCCTTGTGAGCATCCCCAGGGCAGAGACCTTCTCTTCCTCAGCTCCATCCCCAGGGCCCTGCTGGGCCTCCTCAGGATGTGGGCTGAAGGGTAAGGAGGCAAGTCGCGGCCTCCTCTTGGAGATGATGGTGGAAACTGGTGATTTGATGTGGGAAGACTGGGCTTGGAAGGGAGCCCCGTCAAAGGAGGGGAGGGAAAGGGTTCTTGGCAGCTGGCCTTGTTGAGGCCTGTTTCGTGACTTTTAATAGGGTTTTGCTGTGGAGGAGCCGCTTGGGAGAAAACTGCTGGTGGAGGTGTCCCCTGGTGCTGGGCTTCCTCCTGGAGAGGGCAGGGGAAGGGAGGGGAGGGGAAGGGAGGGGAGGGGAGGGGAAGGGAGTGGGGGGGAGGGGAGGGGAGGGGCAGGGAGGGGGAGGGGGAGGGGAGAGGGAGGGAGGGGAGGGGGAGGGGAGCGGAGGGGAGGGGAAGGCAGGCAATGGAGCCGAGCAAACTTGGGGGGCTCTGACTGCATTGGCTGGTTCAGGAGGGTCGGAGAAGCATGTCTCAAGTGGTGAAGGATCAGGTTCATGAGTGAGGGGAGGGGGTGGATGTCAGGGAAGGGGTTAGGCGTTGGGGGCCAGCCTGCTCCAAAAGCTTCACTGCTCCTGCTGTCCCATTAGTTTCAGCAATTTAGTCCATCGTTGAAGGGCTTCATGATCTGGCCCCTGCTTGCCTCTCCCACTGTTCTGTGACTTTCCCCCTCGTTTCTAGGTCTGGCCAAAGGACTGTTCCCCGTTAAAATAGGTGTACCACCTCCTCCTGAGCCCTGTGGTGTGCACTGTTATCTCTTGGTGCAGGTTGTAAGCTGGGGCTGTCTCCGGACCCCCTCTCACTAACTCCGTGACCCCAGCGAGCCTCCTGGCGTTTTGATGTCCTCGTTTCCACAGTGGGGCTGACAGGCGTCCCCGCCTCACGAGGCTGGGTGAAGATCCCAGGATGACAGGGGCTTCTCCCAGTGGCACATGGTGATTACTCAGGAAGTACTGGTGGTCCGTCACTGCCTGCCATCTGTCCCTCTCAGTAAGCTTGTCAGAAGGACCGTAGCATGGCACTTGTCCCCAGGTGGAGCCCCGGTCTCAGATGGAGAGGGCTGTGACCCATGCATGCTGCCCTGGGCAGGGTGGGGCCAGAGTGATGCCGTTGTGGGGTGGACCCCCTGGGGGTGGTGTGTCAGCTCACTGCGTGGATGTTGAAGACACCAAGAGTTGGCAGCTGGCAACAGAGTGAAAGGAGGAAAGCTGAAGGCCTGGGGGAGTTGAAATGGGTCGGCGAGCAGGACCTCTCAGACTTTAATGTGCAGGCGAACAGGATACCGTAGGCCTGGCGCCGGGCGTGAGATTGCGCATTCCTAACGGGCACCTGGGTTGATAACAGTGCTGCCAGTCTGGACACCACCGTGAGTGGCATTGTTCAGGAATATGACACATGGTGGCGAGGCTTGTGGAGAAGAGCATATGGAGGAAGTGAAGTAAGCTCAGCTGCGTGGCCGTCTCCCCAGCCCCGTGGAGCACGTGCACCCAGGCGTCTGGGGTGTGGAGGGTTAGACGGGAATCAGACTGTGGGTGATGGACAAGGGGCAGCAGGAGCCCCTGCAGGTTTGGGGATAAACGTTGGGTGATTTGATTTTGCCGTTTGATACTCCATCCTTCAAGGTGTAGTTTTGCCATTAGAATCCCCTTAAAAGCTGTTTGCATGGGCTCGAGGATGAGCTGTGGTCACGCCCTAGACAAAGCCCCAGCAGCCAGTGGCACACACCTGACTTAACAGAAGCACTCCCCACACTGGAAGGTGATGATTTGATTATTCCTGCATCTCTCTCTGAGACAGCCTCTTCCTCACCTCTGAACCCCAGCACCTGCCGTGGAGCCTGGCCACAGCTGGGGCTCATTAAATGTCTGTGGCATCATAGGGGGTGAGCTCAGAGTGTTCACGCAGGAAGAACACATAAAGCCCTGTGGCTGAAAGAGCGGGGGAACCAAGCACCGAGTCAGGTGCCTGGGAGAGTGGTGGTGTGGATGGGAGAAGATGGTGTAAGCCGTCAGCAGGACCTCAGCTAAACATGCCAGGACCGTCTTCGGAAGATGGAACAGGGACTCGGAAAGGATGAGTGCTGGGGAGCTGAATTGGGGCGTCCGTTGTGAGAGATGGGCTGTGGGTTTTCTGGAGTGGTGGAGGCTTCAACGGGAGGATGGGAATTTCAGCCAAGAAACCACTGGTTTGATCCAGGAACCCAGAGCAAACCTGATTTTCCGCTTCCTTCAGGAGAGGGCAGGTGTCCAGATTTATGCAAATGGAGGATTAAGAAATCTCTCCCTGTGCATCGGCGTGCCATAAGCAGCGCTTCCCAAGGCTGGGTGGAGCCAGCAGGTTGAGGCCCATCGTGTGGCAGGGGCTGGAGACACAGCTGTTGGCATGTTGAACCTCAGCCATGGAAGGAAGGGCCCCCTGAGGTGGGGGTCTAACTCCCTGAACCTCAGACCCCTGTGAGTTGGGGTCAACCTTATTTTGCTGAGAAGGAAATGGAGTCTCAGAGAGGTTCAGCAACTTGCCCACAGTCACACAGCTGGGAGGCAGAGGAGTCAGGCTACAACGTGGGTCCGTGGGCCAGGGGAGTGTCAGGTGGGGCAGCCCAGCCTGGGAGCGGGGTTTCTGGGGGAGGAGTGACAGGTATGGCAGCGGGGCCAGGGCTGGGGCAGGGTGGGGAGGGCTGCGGGTACCAGGCGCTGGGGGCAAGCGGGAGGAAGAGGAAGAAGCAGGGTCAGGTGAAGGCAGAAAGGGGCGAGGAGGTGACCAGGTGTCACGGGAGGGAGGTTTAAGCAGTTACACACCCTCGACTCGAATGAGGTATCAGGTGACAGCATTTTAAGTTCTATCAGTTTGAATTTTGAACTCTTTCTTGCTCATGGAAAACTCAGGCACTACAGAAGATTTGAAAGAAGAGACAGACTAACAGTTTCCACGGTCTTGTGAGTTCCTTCGTACTTTATACAATGACTTATTATAGTTGTGGTCACACTGTAGGTACACTTTTGTAACCAGCCTTTTTTACTTAATATTCTAACGTTTTCCATGTCATTATGAAGTCTTCATGGATATCCGTGGCTGTTTTATGATTTACTTAACTGGCCGTCTAAGCTTGGAAATTGGCTTTTTTGGTGTAATTTTCCATGTTATGTCTCTGGGAGGAAGATCTTTGCAAATAAAACTTTCATGTATGGATGTATCCTGACAGTAGGTTCCTAGAAATGGAATTACTGGTCAAACCACCTCCCAGCATTGTTGGAATGATATGCTGTTAGGAGTGCTGACACGGGCCTTCTAGGAGTGCAGGTGTCAGCCTTGTGCACACTAGCTGTTCACTCAGTGCATGTGTGTGTATCTCACAAGCATTTATTAAGTGCCTGTGAGGAGAGACTCCATTTTCTGTGGCCAGGCCAGCACCGTAGCGGCTGCCGGCATCTTGGGCTTGGCTGGCACGTGTGGGAAGTTTGATGGCACGTGATGTCCCAGCTCTGCCTGCCCAGGAGCCCGGGACAGGCAGCGCTCTTTGGCCGCGGGGTTCAGGCAGTGCTCACGCGCGGGTCTGGAGCTGCCTGCCTTCCCCACTGTCATGCTTAGGGACATGGAAGTACTGAGTGTGATGCTCCCATTTTGTCCTTTTATCCATGTCATTCGCAGATACTCAGGCTTGCTAGGCACTGCTCCGGGTGCTAGGGGCACAGCAGTTAACAACAAAGTCCCTGCCTTTAAGGAACTTCCATTCTAGTGGGAGGTAGGGACATGGGAATTGGGAGGAAACAGTCAGTGAACATACTTGATATGTCTAGCGGTGATAAACGCTAAGGAGAAGGGTGCAGTGAGAGGTCTGGACGGCCTCACTGATAAGACACCTGGCTCGCTCTAAGACACTTAGAGCGAGCCAGGTGGAGGATGTCTGAGAGAAGGGAATTCCAAGCAGAGGGAACAGCAACTGCGAACACCGGAGGTGGGAACGAGCTTGTAACAACTGGGTACAGGGCAGGGGCAATGTGGCTGGAGCAGAGAGTGAGCAGGTGACGTGCTACGGGAGGCAGACAGTGAGGGGGCCCTCGTGTAGCAGAATGAGATCCAGGACCCGGAGTTCATTTTTCCATTGGCAGGTTTTGGAGCCAGAGGACCATCTGGAACAGTTGAGGCTAACCTGGGGCCTTTCTTGGATTTCCAGTGGGTGATCACGCAGGCCTGTGTTTGGTGGGAAAGCTCTGGGAGTGGAAGCCCAGGCTTTGGGAAGTCACTGGCTCCGTCAGCCCTTTGGTTTCCTCCTCTGTGCGATGAAGGACTTGAACTAGGAAACTGGTAAGGGTGTATTGAGCTTTTCAGGGCTGAGACCCTCTGTCCTGTTCTCAGTTAAGTGCTGGTTAGATCTTGGATTGTTTTAGTTGAACTAATAAGAGTATGTAAGTGCAATTGTTGATACATATTTACTTCTTAGTATGGTTGGCCGATCAGGTTTACTTTGTTACAGATAAGTCTTTCAGCCAGCTGTGGGTGGTCTTATAGTAGTGATGAGAAGCAGGTGGGGGATGGAGGGTACTCCCCCCCCACCAAGTGGTTTATCCACTCAACTGTCCATTTATCCCACAGTTAATTATTGAGCACCTGCTGGGTACCAGGCACCGGGATGTGGTCTTTAAAAGACCCAGACCCTGCCTTCATGAAGTTCACAGTCTAGTGCAGCAATGCCAGCTCTGCCAGAGGTTCATGGTGGGGAGGGACCCTGGTCAGAAAGACCAGGGTGCCTCCTACCTCTTGCCATAAACAAAAATTAAGTCAAAATGGATCAGTGCCCTAAATATAAGAGCTAAAGCCATGGAACTCTTGAGAAAAAACAGGGATAAATCTTCATGACCTTGGAGTTAGCAGTAGATTCTTGGATATGACACCAAAGCACAAGCAACAAAAGAAAAATAGATAAATTGGACTTCATCAAAATTAAAAACCTTTGTATCTCTAAAGACATCAAAAAAGTGACAAGACAGCCTACAGAATGGGAGAAAATATTTGCAAATCCTATCTGATAAAGGTTTAACATTAAGAATATATAATGAACTCCTATAACTAATCCAAATTAAGATAAACAACCCAATTTCCAAATGGGCAGAAGACTTGCATAGACATTTCTCTGAAGATCTGCAAATGGCCAATAAGCACATGAAAAGTTGCTTAACATCAGTAGTCATTAGGAAAATGCAGATTAAAACCACAGTGAGATATCACTTGACATCTATTAGGATGGCTATTATCAAAAGTATAGGTAAGGATGTGGAGAAATTGGAACCCTCTTATATGGCTAGTAGGAATGTAAAATGGTGCAGCCTCTGTAGAAAGCAGTTTGGTGGCCCTTCAAAAGGCCAAACATAGAATTCCTGTATGACCCGGCAATTCCACTCCTAGGTATATACCCAAAAGTAGATGTTTGGACAGAAATGTCATTGCAGCACTATTTACAACAGCCAAATGGTGGAACCAGCTCAAGTGTCCACAGATGAATGGATAAACAAAATGTGGTCTCTCCATACAATGGAATATTATTCAGCCTTGAACAGGAATGCAGTTCTTATACATGCTACAGCATGGATGAACCTTAAACATTATGCTAAGCCCACTTATGAAATACCTAGAATAGGCAAATTCATAGAAAGTAGATTAGAGGTTGCCAGAGGTTGGGGGAGGGAGTAGGGAATTATTGCTTCATGGGTGCAGAGTTCCTGTTTGGAGTAATGGAAGAGTTCGGGGAATAGATCGTGGTGTTGGTTGCACAACATCGTGAATGCAATTAATGCCACTGAATTGTACACTTAAAAATGGTTGAAGCGGCAAATTTTATGTTCTATTTAAACCACAGTTTAAAAAAAAGACCAGAGCAGGTAGTGCTGTGTCTGGGGGGAGTACAACTTTGTCAGGAGCCACTGGGTCTGGGTTCCGCTCTGTGCCGGGTCACCTCGGGCATGGTCCTTGCTGTCTTTAGCCTGAATCCCTCTTCTGATGTGGGAGCTGGACGAGATGACACGTGTAGTCTCTGGTGGGTCATGGGTGGTCAGGAGATGCCTTCCCATCCCCTTTCATTCCATCCTTCCCAGTGTAAAAGGATTGTTCTACCTGGTAGAAAAGACAACAGTAAATCTGTTGGTTTTGCCCAAATTATCATTAATTATCTGCTCATCTGTTCTGCCTTTTTTTGTCAGGTGGTGGTCTAGCCACTTCCTGTCACCCTGTGGCCATGCATCTTTGGTGGCTGGGGTTTTTTTCCTCCCTAAAGCAGGGCTCATCTGGGCCCAACTTCCTGACATTCGTGCCTGCCCTTGATCACTTGCTCCTTCTTCCCTACTCTCGTTTACTGTGGGTCCTTTTTGGAAGTCTGAGCCCTCCTAATTAGAAGTCATCTGAGCACCTAGCCATGGTTATGGTTCCACTTGGTGGAATACTATAAAACTGTAACAAAAAATGCCAGTGAAGTGTTTGAAATACCTGGACAAATGTTTCATCGCGCAATGATGGGAAAGAGTAGGCTGTATGATTATATAGACATGACGAGTACAGCGTAAAAAGCAAACTAAAACCCTCCCGAAACAAGACAGCGCTGTTGGTGTTATGTGACATGAGTGTGTCGTAGCAGCTGGTCTGCTGAGCCGCCCGCTTCTCCTTCCCTCCAGGGTTAGCTGCCTTCCGGTGCTCAGAGCCAACTTGTTTTTTTCACAGCCATGGAGGTAGGTAGGTAGGTTCTGCGCTGCCCAAGCACCTCCCTTCGCCGTATGAAAGAACTTCAAGGTTTGGATGTTGTGAGGTGGTCCTGGATCCTCCTGGAGACCCACTCTCCTGCCACACTCAGGATCTAGCTGCCCCCCCGCCCCCATTTATCACTTCCCCCCACTGCGTGGCTGCCCCCATGAGATCTGTTGCTTGGAGCCAACATGTGTGCCCCAAAAGTGAGCGGGCAAGGATCTGGTTGAGCTCAAGTTCATTGAGAAACCCAGTCTCCTGGGGGCTGCAGTGCGCCTGGGCCTGCATCAGGAGTCCTCCAAGTTCTGAGATCCTTGGAGGCAGGTGCCGTGGAAGGGGGCTGGCCGGCCACTCTCGGGATCTCCCTGGAAGGAGAGCTGTTAGTCACAGGGTAGGAGAGGCCCAGGCCAAACCCAGGGCCTGGCCTCAGGAAATGAGGTGGCCCACCCTGCTCTCCCGCGGTTAATAATTAACTCAGGGTGGCTGCCTGTCGAGCTGGAAGGGCCTTTAGACGTTCCGTGCACTCACTCCAGCCTACGCCTTTTGTAGAAGTGAGAGGAAGTCACTTACTATGTTTCCACAATTCTGAAAGATTCGTGTTCCATGTTTTAACTTCTCTGAAATCACGATCTTCACAATCAAAGGGTACTTTGGATGTACTGTTCCTTTAAAATAACTCTTCTGAAACACCTGTTGTCATTTTAGAACAGAGGGAAGATGGTAATAAATACCCGGTCATTACTCAGGTTTCTGATGTTGCAGAGTTAAAGGCAAAAAGGGTTTTTCTGGACCATTTCCTCCCTAAGAGGAAATTTACCAAAATGCGAGCTGTGGGGAGGGTTGATGAAGATTATCTCAAAGGGTAAGAACATACCTGGAGTCAGTAAATTGCAGAAACAATAGTGATTAAGTGGAGCCTTTTCCCTCCAGTGAATCACCTGTAGTTCACCTTCCTCCGGTCATGCAGGGCGGGGAGCTCAGTGGGGAGGTGTGTGATGCCCTGAACTGAGCTTGGGACCCTCAGCCCGTTTGGCGGCTGACTGTGTGACTTGGGCAGGGTTCTCTGAGTCTCATCTACCTTCTGTGAAATGCGGGCAGCTGTAGGAACCTTGGCTGCACCCCAGGATAGGAAGCCTGGGAATGGGAACGGCCCAGGGACTAAGACGGAGGGGGGTGGGAGGGGCCGTCATGCAGGGGCAGTCCTCAGAGTAGCTGGTATTACGTGTCTGCCGTGGGCCAGGGCCTCCACGGGGTTAGATACGAGATTGCCACTCCTCAGAATTACTTACAGATGATGAAACAGACTTTGAAAGTTAATTTGTCCAGGGTCCTATCAGCTTGGGAGTGGCGGAGCAGAGACTGGAACCCAAATCTGGTTTATTCCTTCAGACCTCCAGTCGGCCCTGGCCTGCTGAGACCCCTGGCCACCCAGGGCCCCCAGGCAGTGGTGTCCCTGGTCAAGTGGCTTGAGGACTTCTTGAGATTAAAGAATGGATTGTACGTCTGTATTCCCAGCTCCCAGCATGTGGAAGGTCTCAGTACAAATAAATAAAGGCAGCAATAAGATATATTATTTTCGTTTCATTATTCCTAAATACTATTCTGATTAGCATTTTGGCACGCCTTTATAAGTCTTTTCTTTCTTTTTTTTTTTAGAGTTAATGTGGTTTCTTTTAATCAATTTTCTGACCCCATTCCCACCCCCGCCCACCTCCAAGTCAAAGCCCTGGAAATCAGACTAGGCTACGTAAAAATACGTTTTTATCTTGGTCTCTGGACCTGCCGGCAACCAGTAGGGTCACTGTACCTAATATAACCTGAGATGGCCCCTCGGATTAAAACTTTACAGGCAGAGGATTTTAAAGCTGGAAGGCGACTTAGAGGGCTGTAAGCTGGGAAACCGAGCTAAAAAGAAATGGAGTAGTAACTTCCCAGGTCACTTCGCTGATTACAGACAAATAGGGCGGTGCTGGCGCGGGGCGGGGGTGGGGGGGGGAGTATTTTTCTGTGCTTCCTTGAGATAAAATTATGGTGAGGGCTGCTGGTGGTGAGGATTGGGTTTCTCTGGCCAGGCTGCTGCTGGCTTCAGACTCCTTGGCAAGAGCAGAGCTGGCAGGAAGGTCCAGTTGTGAGATTCCAGCTTCTTGGCTGGGATGTGCTGCGATTAGCACATCTCAAACCTTTCAAAGTGACTTTGGCTGTTTTCTTTTCTGAAGGCTTCTGCTGCTTTTGGCTGTAAAGGGGTGGGGGCTGGAGCCTAAGATAGAAATATTATGGACTGACACCCAAATGGGTGTGTCTGTGCCCCAAAGGCAAATATTAGCACAGTATTTTTGTAAAGTTGATGCAACTTGATTCATGTCCCTGTAAGAGTAAATTTATTCTATCCTGTTTTCCAGTCTGTTTGGGGCCCAGTGGAACTATTCAAAGGGAGAATGAGAAGAGACGGGTTGCTTAATTTTAGGTAGAAACTGCTCAATATTTTAGCTTTACATACTGCTTTTTGTCTTCATATTGTTTTACCCTCTACTTCATAGTTTGATGGGCCATTTTAGTTTTTTTCCCAAGATGGAGGTATCCATTTAGAATTATTTCCCATGAGAAATCCATTTAAGAAATCCAGTTTTGGACAGTGCCACTTTGAGTGGGTTTTGGCACTGTCGAAACAGAAGTCATAATAGAATCTTAGTCCTGGAAGCTGGAAGCTCATCTCTCCTACCCCTTCCAGTACCAGCCTGCCCTCTGCAACTTACTCACCAAGGGCCATATCCACCTCCTCTGCTTGATCACCTCTAGTGACGGGGAGCTCCCTCTCTCCCAAGGCAGTCCCTTCCGTATTTGTGCAGCCCTGAGTGTTCAAAAGGTCTTCCTTCTGGTTTTTTTGTTTTGTTTTGTTTTTTCCTTCCATCTTCCACCTATTGAACCCTTGGGGTCTGAAACAGTCAGTCTAATCTTGGTAGTAGTAATAAGTACCGTTGATCGGGCCCTGCTAGTGCCAGTTAGTATGCACACATGTTACCTTCAGTGCTTAAAACAACCTTGGAAAACAGAATTTCCACCTTTCTATAGATAAGGACACTGAGTCTCGGGGAGGGTGAGTGATCTCTGTTAAGTTCACACAGCTGGTAAGTGTAAGCTGGGGTTCCAGTCCACATTTCTGCTTGATTCCACTGAGGCTGACCTTCCCACAGCCTCACACCATATCCTAATTCCCCTTCTGTGTGACATCCTGGATATTTGAAGAACCTAGTCTCCTCCCTCAGATTTCTCTAGGATTTCAGTTATTCCTCAGACACTCTGACTAATAAATCTGTTTCTGTGGGGTTCCTAAAACGTGCATGTATTTCCCCTCCTGGCCTTTGCACATGTAGTGTGCAGTTTCTGGACTGCCACTGCTTCTACCTGGCTAGTTTCCCTTTATCCTGCAGGCTTCCCCACGGAGCCTTTGTGTGCTGGTCCCGCCACCCACCCCAGCCTGCCTGGCTTGGGTCGGGAGCCTTCCTGCTGTTCCCCTGGCACCCTGGGCTTTCATCCCCCTTAGAACTCAAAACTCCAGGCATCTGTGCCTTCCCTCACCCTACTCCCTCGGCCTGGCCCAGAGCAGGTGCCCAGTAAGTAAATACTGAGTGAGTAAAAGGTATGGAACTCCTGCCAAAGTAATAACAAAAGCTGGAAGGAATCATAAACAAGATGGATGGGTCTGTGAAACTGTGGTCCTAGTCCCATGCAGGGATTTGGCTTGGAGGCTGTTGACAGCTTGTCTGGTGGTAGGTCCCACAAGTCTTCTCCCCCAGTGTGGTTTGGTTCAGCCCCTCAACAGCTGGCAGATGTCCCCTCTCTTCTTCCAGCAAGAGGTGGGCTTGCTGGCCTCTGAAGTTTCTGGGTTCACTGATGTGGTACGTAACGGGGGAGTTGACCAGTCACTGTTCAGACACGCTCGGGGTGGGGAGACTGGGACACAGCCCTTCTCATTTCTCCCCAGTGAAGCGTCCACGTGCGTGGAGAGGCGGCTGCAGAAGGCTTGGGTCCTGTGAGATACGTGGTTTAACACTACACCATGGTAACCTTTCCCTAAACATTTTCTTTAAACTTCTAAAAATCTCATTTAAAAAATCTCATGAAAATGGTGTTAACATTTGGGAGACTGGTCCCCGGGAGGGGCATCACGTTTGGAAGGGGTGTGAGGCAGCTGCTCCAGCCTTCTTGAGAGCAGCACTCTCACACTTGGGATTTGTGCTTTTTTCCTCGGTGGTACTTCAAGAAAGAGGAAAGGAAAGAATGTGATGACGTCATTTAACGTCCTCACAGGTCGAACGTATTCTCTGGTCGCCTAGGAGCAAACCCTGTGTTTGAGGTGCTAGGCGGCTTCTCATCACAGCCCTGGACGCTCAGCTCGCGGGTCGTCGTCAGAGGTTGGTTTCTCTTTATAGCAACATCACCTCTGTCCCGAAATGCCTGCAGCTCCCACAGCATTCTTAGTCTTGCCCTTCAGGGAGCTTAAAACTACTTCTTGTTATCCTCCCGGTATCAAGTATAACTTTTCTTTGGTTAGTTTTGCAAGTGTCATGGTGTCGAGCCTATAAATAAACCCAACTCCATAATAAGAAAACTATTTGACATTTTGAAGTTGTATGAGAACAAGGGCGCTAATTACAGGTCTCATTGGAACACAACTGATCCTACAGATTACCCCACCCTGCTTCTCAGGGGCTACCGGTTGGAGGTCCACTCCCTGGGCAAGTTACCGGCTCTATGGAGTAAAGGATTTGATCCCAAGATGGTACTTCTGGAGTATTAGGATTAATAATTGCAGGGGTGGGGGAGGGATAAATTAGGAGGTTGGGATTAACATATATACACTGCTATATATAAAATAAACAACAAGGACCTATTGTATATATAGCACAGGTAACTACTCAATTTTTGGTAATAACCTATATGAGAAAAGAACCTGAAAAAGAATGTGTGTGTGTGTATATATGTACGTGTGTGTGTGTGTGTGTGTGTGTGTGTATATATGTATTACTGAATCACTGTGCTGTACACCTGAAACTAGCACAACATTGTAAATCAACTATACTTCAATTAAAAAATAAAACTGAACTAGAAAAAGAAGGATTAGTAATTGCAGGATAATTTGGGTATTAAGCTGTGGGGTTAAGGAGACTTGTGTGAGCATTCTCTCCCATGCGGTGAATAATGTGAAGTCAGAGTTAAAAACTCATGAATGCATTCATGGAAGCATTTTTTCTAAATAAAAGGCATTAAATACTTTTATATATGCATACCCAAATTAAAAATAAGTCTTGTGCACCAGTACTTCCATTGTCAGCTGTGATTATTGTATTAATTAGCAGGCTTAAAGCTTTAAAGATGTTATTTAAAATTTCTTCGGTGTATAGGCCCAGGACAAATTAGTTTATTGGCTTTACCATTGAATTAGCAACATGAAAATGCCTCCCTTAATGAATAGATTTTTCTAATTTAGTAAGTATTCAGTAGTGATTATGTTTACATTCTAAACTAGTTTTTAAAATAAGTTAGTATATTTATCTTTGTATTATTATGCAGTGTTGTACTTTGGAAATTAAAGCCAAGTAAGCGAGGAAAAAAATGGCAGAAGGTAGTGTTGATAAATTTACAAAAATTATAGTCATGGTGAATATTAAATTCCATGTACCAGTTGTATGGTAATATGATTATCAACTGCACATAATGTAAAATTAATAAAGTGAAATCGTTTTTTTAAGATATGGGCATGTCACAGATGAACTAAAATCACCGGTTTTTAATTAGTTGGAGTGAGTTTTATTAACATTTGCAAAGCTAATCATACAAAATGCATGTATATCTTTTTCTCTTCTTCCTTAAGACAGTGGTAGTTGACTGTCACCCACTTATGAGAGTGTGCATAACAGAAGGCAGTCTGGTCTTTTTTTATAACTTGGATATTATGAATTGTTAAGAATTGCTGTCTGTGAGAGACGTGAACTAATTTGAACAAAGGGAGACGTCTGGTTAGAAAATATCACATGATAGAATCCTTTCTGAACTGAATTTATTTTCATGTTGCTTTCTTCCTCTGTTATGACCACAGCGCTAATTCCAGCACCAGCATATAGACTGGAGTCTGTTATTTCAACATTGCCTTAAGGAAGTGCTTCCCCAGACTGAGTGATGGGGCAGCTAAGCTATAGACAACCCTCTTTGGCTCTGGGAAGCGACTTGTAATATAGACGGGAAAACTGACATGGGGTGCTGACCTAACCAAGCCCCTGACTCTAAGCACAGATGGTCAAAACTGAAAGGAAGTATCTGCTTAAGAGTTTTCCACTGCCTTGGTGCTCAGACACCCTGCATCAGTGTCCCCTTGGGATGCTTATTACAGATGCAGTTTCTACCTGACAACTAAAGCAAGGCAAGGTCCTGGTTGGGATCTTGGATCAAGAGGAAAGAAATAAAGGGACATCATCAGAACAATTTTCAAAATTTTAGCATGGACTATAAGTGCTTCATTGATGTTAAATTTCCTCAATTTGATAATTGTACTGTGGTTATGAAATGTCCTTGTTCCTGGGAGATACCTGCTAAAATATTTAGAGGTAAAGGGGCATGATATCTACAACTTTCAAGTGTTCATTAGAAAGCTTTGGGGGTGTGGTGTGTGTATGTGCAGGGGAGAGAGAGAAAGCATATGTGACAAAATGTTAAGTTGAATCCAGGCCAGTGGGGATGTACAGGAGTTTCATTTTTCTTGCAGCTTTTCTCTAAGCTCAAAAAATTTTGCAAGTTTTAAAATGCAGTCTCCTGGGTTCTTACTAAACCAGAATCTCTGTGGGTGGTACCCAAGAATCTGTATTTTTTTTTTTTTTTTTTTTTTTTGGTACGACGGCCTCTCACTGTTGTGGCCTCTCCCGTTGCAGAGCACAGGCTCCAGACGCGCAGGCTCAGCAGCCATGGCTCACGGGCCCAGCCGCTCCGCGGCATGTGGGATCTTCCCGGACCGGGGCACAAACTCAGGTTCCCTGCATTGGCAGGCGGATTCTCAACCACTGCGCCACCAGGGAAGCCCAAGAATCTGTATTTTAACAAGCTCCCCAGATGATTCTTAAGTACACTAAAGTTTAATTTAAGTCTCTGGTTAAAAAGAGTCTCCTTTTAATCACTGTTTCTGTTTCAGCAACTTAAATATTAAGTATACATTCTTGCAGTTTGATCTAATCTTGATCTAGTGCTTGATAAATGATAAATCCCCATCCAGGTGTTTGTAAGTTTTATCTTTAGGAGGGAATACGCCCTAATTACTTACTTCAGCAGGGTGTAAGGAACACTTAGGCCCAGGTTAAGAACAGATTGGAACTTAGAAGCTGGCCTCGTGGGAGGTGCGGCCAAGCACCGGAAAGTGGTGGTTTTCCTGTCAGTATGCGGCGTGGTCGGGAGTGATGCGAGTGATTATTAAGGCCCCTGCTGGCCCCACCCCAGCCCAGACTCGGTTAGCCCGTGATGCAGCCCAGCTGCTGTGTTTACAGCGAAAAGGAGGAGGAAGCAATATTGGTATTAGCAGCTAAACAAATAAAACATTTATCTTAAATACATTACATACTGGTATT
This sequence comes from Aethalodelphis obliquidens, assembly GCF_003676395.1. Lineage (NCBI taxonomy): Eukaryota > Metazoa > Chordata > Mammalia > Artiodactyla > Delphinidae > Aethalodelphis > Aethalodelphis obliquidens. The sequence goes on from NW_020837951.1 coordinate 23,635,243, forward strand.
TGAGAAGCTCATAATCTGAGTCCGCCGCCTAGCATGGCTGCTTGTATATGAATGTTTATTACTTTTCCATCGAGAGATCCGTCTTCTGCTGATCAGACATCTGTTGGGGCTCATAAATAGCCAGAAAAAGGGAAGCACGCTCTCCTGAGTTCACTAGGGAAAGGGAGGGAATTGGGTGACAGAGAAGGCCTTGTATATTCTGGGAGACTTTTAAAATGAGCTGACACGTGGATGATAAACGAGAAAGCATAACTATCCGTGTTTCCCTTGAGGAAGAGGGAGGAAAGCAGAAAGTCACGCTAGGAGGTGAAGTGTGTTCCTCTGGTGGTCACTAGGTGGTAGCATTGGCCTAGGTCAGCTTGAGGATGGTTCAGGTTGACTCCTGTAGGGAGCCAGCTGTGCCTCATTTGTGTGGTCTGCTCACACATCAGGTGTTTTAAAATCAGGACTGCTTTCTTCTTTTTTTTTTTCTTTTCTTTTTTTCCTAACTGAAACGTTTGCACTCGAGTTAGAGATCTAGCTCTTATTCTTAAAAACAAGGGTATGAAATAACGTTAACACTTCTTTTTGAAATGATCAAAATGGAGTTGGGTTGCTTTCTGACTTTCTCTAGTGGAGAAGACTACTACTCTCCCTTCTTCCTGCCTGTGGTTCATTGGCTTGTGAAAAAAACAAAGGTCCCCAGGTCAGCCTGTAGACCCTCAGGAAACAAAGCATCACTTCCTCCCTGTCTCGGGCTCCAGGGCAAGTGATAGAAGCCTTGTGAGCCAACCCTGACCAGGAGGGCACCCATGCCGCGGGCAATGGGCTCATGCTTCAGGGTCCATTGAGTTGGTAAAGTAGCTGACAGGTATAGCACATCTACAATAACTGCGGGAAACACTAGTACAGTATATCTGTAAGTATCTGAAATCAGGATTGCGCTACAAAATCCAGAATCTACAGTCAGCACCTGATGGCACTGGAAGCTTAGCATTGTTTTTGTTTGTTAGTTAGTTTGGGCAAATTATGCTCAGAGACTGAGGCTGTCTTTACGAATAATTTATTTATCATGTGTTCACTGTGGGAATTATAATTTTTAATATGTCACAAGCCAATAGCATACAGGATGTTGACTGAAAAAAAAATGCACAACCTAAAAGTTGAGCATTATGTTTTATTTGGCAGACTTTCTGAGGACTTCGAGCCCAGCAGGCAGCCTCTCAGATAACCCTGAGGGACTGTTCTGAAGAGGTAAGGGAGGAGCAGGATATATAGGGAGTTTTTTCCAGCAGTGACCAAGTATTCGGAACTTCAAACTGTTCATTAAAGAAAACCAGATATCTCAAATTAAGGAATTTAGCGCTTTTCTATGTATGGGAAGATGCAAGAGTCCGGGCTCACTGAAATCATTCCTTTGAATGATTAGCTCTTTAGGGCCAGTATCCAGTTCTTTCCCATCCAGAGTTCCCTAACCGTTGGGTGCACCGTTGAGGGTGGCTGCAGTGGCTGAGGGCCTGGCAGTGGGCAGCCCCGTTTGTCTCCATCCTGAGTTCCCTCAGGGCTCACCTTCAGGGGCAGCTGTAGTGGCTTGATGGCTGCAACATCCTTTGTTCACTGATAGGGCAGGCAACGTTTTTTCATTCATACGGATGTCGTCTCTTAATAAGCCAAGAAAGAAAGAACATACTGCAAACCAACGGCACAGTGATTACACTGTTGTTCCAGGCAATGGGGAGATGAAAGAAAAATCCCAAGTTTAGTTGAGATGTCCCTTTCTAGGAGGTGGTTCTCGTAGAGTTCATCCTTCCAACTAAAAGCTGCTGGTTTAGGTCCCTCACCTCTGGGGCATGTAGCTTATGGGCGATTGCACCAGTGTTGCCAGGCAGGGTGGACTGGTCCGAAGGTTATTATTCCAGGAACCGTTACGTGGCTGGCACCACTGCCTATGAGGAGTAGCCTCGCCAAGGCAGGAACAGATGTCCCTTTTCTTCCTGAGACTGCTGCACTGTTTAACATCGCTGTTGACCAAAAGTAGCCTGGGCCTGGCAGGAGCAGGGGTCTCAAGACCTTTGGAGAGCTATTTAGATCAGCGAAGAGTAGCTTTGCCCAGGCCGAACACTCTTGAGTTGCTGGTCAACCTCTTCGTGTTTAGTCCACCATGTGATGGCCACCAAGCTGTTAACTGTAGTGTCAGTGACATGATGGTCCTGTCCACTACAGGTCCGAGAGTTGGATAAGAAAGTCCTAATAGCCAACTTCAAAGCCAATTCATCAAAACAGGCTATTCCAAACAAGTTCAAACCACGCTTTGTCTGAAACAAGCTTTCACAGCATGGATTTGAAATCATAAGTCAGTACGCAGCAGATTGTTTAAAAATGCTTTCTGTTGAGTGGTATGTGTCACATTGTGTAGGTATTTACACATGGTGATCCTGTGGCTCGTGGCATGTAGTGGGCTCCCACCATCCCATTGCACTGAGATATTGCCTAGGTCTGTAATGTTTTGCAAGTATAATCTTTGTTAAAAACTACAGTCACAGTAGAGCCTCTATTGTTATTGTGCACAACAGATTCTAAAGCTGTAACTGCCGTGTTTGTTTGTTTGTTTGTTTCTTAACGCAAAGAACCAGCTGGGCTTCCACGTTGTAAAGTGCATCAGCTGCAGATGAAATCATCTGTGGTTGAGGAGGCCAGTGTGTTCCTGGTTGGGTTGTAGCTTTGTTTAGAATTAAGAGGCTTATAAAGGAAGCCATAGAAACCTCAAGTTCCCTAATTGCCACGGTACAGGAAACAGGGCTTGTTAGTCATCATCCATTGTCCTGACCGGATTGTTTAAGATAAAATTTCAAGACAGTCGGAAAACACCACATGACTCAATTATGTGGTCATGCAGCGTCAGGCTCGCTCTCATTCAGGTTTGCTTTGGGAATAATTGTGGGGAGAACGTTTCTGCAACTTTCATGAAATAACCAAATTATGATGTGAAATAACCAAATTATGATGTTGTTGGGTCCCAAGCCCTTTATGTAACAAGCAGAGATCATGTGAGGAGGAAAAAGTAGGTCTCTTCTGGGTTGCTGGTCTACTTGAGTTTGTCAGCAGATGGCTACAGGATCTCACTGGGAACACCATTAACCCTGGTTAAGTTAGTAAGTTCCCACGGGTACACATGCTGGCACTGGACACAGAGCTGCTCAGGTGAGAGCAGTGTGAAAATCAGCCCTGCCTTGGCCGTGTCAGCCCACGTGACTTTCATTTGGAGGCTCCTGTTTGAAATCACCCTTGGTTTTTTTTCTGTCCAGGGTTGTGATGTGATTTGCTCTCAGTTTTAGCCGCTCTGAGCAACTGCCCAAGTCTTGCACGTATACCCTCTGAATGGCTCAGATTTTGCGGAACCTATACAGTTGTCCCTCAGTTATCTGAAGGGACTTGGTTCCAGGCCCCGCCCCCCTGCCAACCTTGGACACGAAAACCTAAGGATGCTTAAGTCCCTTATATATAGTGGCATAGTATTTGCATATAACCTATGCACATACTTTAAATCATCTCTAGATTAATTATAATGCAGTGTAAATGCTAAGTAAATAGTTGTAAGTATGACATAAATGCTATGTAAGTAGTTGTAGGCTCATGGCAAATTCAAGTTTTGCTTTTTCCAACTTTCTGGGATTTTTTTTTCCTGAATAGTTTTGATCCGTGGTTGGTTGAATCCAAGGACATGGAACCCTTGGATGTGGAGGGTTGACTGTGTTCTAAGTCCCACCAGCTGAAACACCACCCTGAGGTTCCCTGAAAACCCGCTCCACTTCTCTAGCCACTGCAGGCCTGGCCCTTCCTTAGAGGGCTTCCCAAAAGGAATGTCATTCTACACCACACCCCAGAACGCTGAATCACCATCTGTGGGTGGGGCAGGGACAGGCATATTTTCTGAAAGCTCTCCAGGTAATTCTGATGTGCACCTCCCACTAAGAACCACACTTGAAATTGTCCTATTATATCTTTAAAAAAATTTTTATAACCCACCCGAAATTCTTTAGACAAGGACTAAAGAATAAATGTGACATTTCAAATTCAGTGTAGTTAAAGCATTATGGAACACATTTGTTGTCTTTTGATAACTTTTGGTCTTACTCAGAAAATGCATCCCTATTCTGATGACATTTTCCTTGGAAAGGGCAAGGTGGGGGTGGTGGCGTGGGTAGAATTTTGTAAGTGACAACAAGTTCCCTTCCACTGCCAGTCCCAGGAATCTTTTTTATTAATATTTGAGGTTTCCTCTCCCCATCTGCAGAAGCAGGGAGGTTTTCTTGGAGCTTCTGAAATAGGATTAGGGACCAAGGGTGCTCTTCTGTCCTGGGTGTACCTTCTACATAGCTTTCATCCCCTCTGTGTTTTCACTGCCTGCAGCTAAGCTGTGCTTCTGTAGTTCCCTGAGGCTCGTCTCTCCTCGGGCCTCTGGTCAGCTTTGTCCTCATACCTTCCTTGCTTCTGATTTCTGGATCTTGATCTCTGGCCCTGCCCTGACCTATTGATGCTGCTTTTCTGGCCGTGTGTGACTGCCCTTCACAGTGTGGACCTTGGGTCAGCAGCTTCGGCATCACCCAGGGGGCCGAGAAATGCAGGTTCTCAGGCCCCACCCAGACCTGCTTGCGTTCAAGGTTGCACCTTAACAAGATCCCCAAGTGACCTGTGTGCACGTTACAGTGTGAGGGGCATTGGTCTATGGGACACCACCACTCTGTGTTCTAATTGAAGCCTCCACTCTCATCCCATCCTTTTGTCCTGCCTGTTCCCACCAACCCAAGTTTGTCTATCAGGTTGTACTATTTTTTTCCAGACTATCAGTCTTGGCTTCATATTTCATCTTATTCATTGACTCATTCAGATATTTATTGACTGCCTACCAGAGCTAGGTATTGGAGATGCAGTGAGCAAACCCAGACCCAGTTCCTGCCCTCGTGAAGCTCAGCTTCTAGCGGCAGAAGCAGATATTAAATACATCATCAGTTATAAATGTGAAATTATGATGAGCACTGTAGAGAGCCTATAACAAATGTATGAGTCGTTAGGGACGCCAGGGAAGGCTTCTCTGAGGAGGTGATCCTTGTGCCAAGCACTGAGGCCTGAGTAGGAGTTCTCAGGTGAAGAAAAGCAGAAAGAGCTTCCCAGGCAGAAGGAACAGCATGTGCAAAGGCCCGGCTCATCATAGAAAGTTGACAGAGAATTAATTTTTAAAAGAACATTAAATTGCTCTTAAGTCCTTCATCTTTATCTGCTCTTCCACCCAGTCTTGTCAGATTGACACCTCCATTCCTAAGCTGAGGAGCTGGCCTGGACCCTTGTCCCTCCCGCCGGCACGAAGTGACCATGTGCTCGGTTGCATACCGCTCTAGTCTGTTAGTCTAACACTTCACAGTTGCGTTCATTGATAAAACCGCTTTCATTACTGTTCCCTAATATACCATGCTCAGATTTTTAAACTGCTCTCTAATTCCCTCTCCGTTCATGTATTTTTTTTTTTTTTTTTTTTTTTTTTTTTTTTTTTTTTTTTTTTTTTTGCGGTACGCGGGCCTCTCACCGTCGCGGCCTCTCCCGCTGCGGAGCACAGTCTCCGGACGCGCAGGCTCAGCAGCCATGGCCCACGGGCCCAGCCGCTGCGCGCCATGTGGGATCTTCCCGGAGCAGGGCACGAACCCGCGTCCCCTGCATCGGCAGACGGACTCCCAACCACTGCGCCACCTGGGAAGCCCCCGTTCATGTATTTTTAAAGTAAACTTTGTTGAAATATACATACAAAAGAAGAGCACAAATCATAAGGGTAGAGCTTGGTGGATTTTCACAAAGTGAGTACACCAGTGTTATTAGTACCCCAATTAAGAGATGGAATTATAAGCATCCCAGAAGACCCCTGGACACCCCCCAGTCACTACATGCGGAGGAAACTGCTGTCCTGTCTTCTGTTGATTAGTCTTGCCTATTCTGAACTTTATGTAGATGGAATCACGCTATACAGGTCATCTGTTGAGTCTTGGATGCTTCTGCTCAACACAACACTAGAGGAATTCGTGTTGTGTGTCACAGTAGCTCATTTATTTCCTTTGCCGTGTAGTCATGCATGGTGGGACTCCAACACAGTTTATTCGTTCTGTTGGGTCTTTTACAATTTGGAGCTGTTATGAAAATTCTCATGCATGTCTTCTAATGGATAAATGTATACTTTTCTGTTGGGAATATGCCTAAGAGTGGAATTATTTCACAGAATGTGCATATGTTCAGCTCTCGTAGATACTGCCAAACAGTTTTCCAAAGTAGCTGCACTAATTTACATCCTCACTAGCAGTGCCTGAGAGTTCCAGTTACTCCACACCATGGCCAACCCTCGGTTTTGTTGGATTTCATCACAGCCATTCTGGTGGGGGTGTGGTTCTGTTGCTTTGAGGTTTCAGTTTGCATTCCTTTGACAGCTAATGTTCCCGTTTTCTACCTAGTTGTTTGTTTTTTCTCTTTTTGATTTGTAGTAGCTCTTTATATATTCTTTGTAGTTATAGATTACAAACATCTCTGTGGGTCTTTTTTTTTTTTAAATAGTCTTTTAATGAATAGATGTTCTTAATGTAGTCTAATTGATCAATAAATATCTTCATATTTTAAATCATTTTTGCATCACATTTAGTTCTGTAAAACCTTAGAGGTGTAATACACAAATATATAAAGTTGTAAAACATTAACAAATTTAAAACCTGGGAAATATAAATTTAGAAGATTTAGACCAGGGAGATAATCAGACACAAATAAGCCATATAATTCTCTGAACGTGTTATAATTGAGCAATAAATATTGTTTAAAGCTGCTTAGAAGTCGAAACTCAGATGGAAACATGGTCCGTCATCTGGCTCTCATTTATCTGAGCTCTTCAGACAGTTTTGTGAGGGTCAAGGCAGACAGATGAGGGATGGATGGAATGGGAGGTATGTTCACATGGAACTGGTAATTTGCACATCAGAGCTAACCAGGTGTGTCTTCTGTTACAGGTTATTCAACGATAGTTATGACCTCCCGGTTACGTGCGTTCGGTGGAAGAATTAATAACATACGCACCTCAGAATTACCCAAAGAGAAAACTCGAGCCGAAGTCATCTGCAGCGTCTGCTTTCTAGATGGCTTGGTACAGACCTTTAAAGTTAATGTGAGTTCTCCAAATTTAATTTTTTCTGAATTAATGCCCCTAAGAAATACTTTTCATCTGTTGGTTTATAAAATGAAGAGAAAGAATTTTAAATTAAAAGCTTGAGGTCTCAGATCTTGTCTGTTGAGATTGAACTAGAAATATCCTTAAAAACTTTGTCCATATTCTTACCTCTACCAGGCGTGTCTTCCCCCCTCTTCTTTGTGAACTGTGTGAGTCTTAGATGTTACTGCTTCTGTGACGTCTTTGACTTCCTGGGCTGATTCTCCAATAATGGTGCCCTGTGTGTGCTTTATTAGGGCCCCTGTCGCATTGCATGAATAGTAGTTGTAATTATCAGGTTATATGTCACTCTTTAAACCGTGAGCTCCTGGAGAATGGCAATAGTGTCGTTTCCCCTGTACCTGCCTCACAGCAGGTACTCATTAAATGTGCAAATGGTAAATGGTGGGTCCTTTCTGGAGGGTAGTGAGATGGTTAGCCTCCCAGATGGCAGGGCTCAGGGAGGGCCTGGCTTGTCCCACCTCAAGCAGAGGCAGGGCTAGAAACGGGGTCTCCGGTCCTACGTCAGCAGTAAGATGCCTAACCAGTAGCCGTCCCTGCTGCCTCGCCCCTCCCCAATCACCACTGGGCGTTCGTGACCTTTGCCTGTCTCTCCCATCCTCTGACCGGTTCTAAGGGGGTCACCTCCGACCCCAGATTGGCTGCCAGCATCTGCCCCAGCCTGGAAAATTCAGTGTGCAATGGAAGGCGTCAGAAAGAGAAGAGAGGGTACCGGAGAACAACTCGGGGATGTTAGAAGGCCACAAGAATTTGAAGGGTGACAAAAAGTGGTCCCTGCTGGGGTCTTCCCCCACCCATGAGTTTGCCTCCTGCTGACCCCAGGTCACTGTGGACGTTGATGGCTGAGCAGGCAAGAGAAGAGGGCATGTGCATGAAGTCGCTGCACAGGGGCTGCTCGGTAGGGGCCCCGAAGGTCTCTTCCAGTTGCTGTAAACTGACAGCTTAGTTCAGACATGGCTCCTTTGTTAAAATTTATGTTGTCTGTCTTGGAGCTATTCCTCAGTCATATATCTTCTTCCTGACAAGAACATGAATGTTTATTCAGCACATGTTTACTGAGCACCTACTACATGCCAGGCTTTGTTCTGGGTACAGAGAATACAGCAGTGAACAAAACAGAGCAAAATCCCTGCCCTTTTAAAGCTTACATCCTAGAGGGAGGAAACAGACCATAAACAAATGTGTACTATGTCAGGCGGTATCATGTACTTAGAAGAAAAATCGGGATAAGGAAGGTGGAAAGTTAAGGACAGGGCAAGGGGTGGGGTTGTCATTTGTCATTTTATAGAAGCAATTCAGGAGGACCTCACTCATACAGTGACATTTCAGAGGTGACCTAAAGGAAGTAAGGGGAGGAACTGTGTGGTTCTCAGGAGGAAGCACGTTCCAGGTAGAAGCAACAGCAGAGCAAAGGCCCTGAGGTGGGGTCCCCTTCCCTTAGTGTGGTTGCAGAACAGGCTAGAAGCCAGTGCATCTGGAGTGTAATGAGGAAGGAGGAGGGGAGGAGGCGATGAGGTCAGAGAGTTAACAGGTGATGGGTTGTTTCGTTTTGTTTTTCCTAACAGCCGTTTCAAGAGATTTTCTTTAATATTGTAAAATATTGTGAAGGACAAGTGAGCTAGCAGACACACATGCACCAATGTGCCTTTCGACAAGATTATCCCCTACTCCCACATCAAGGTGGACGTGAGTTTGGAGAAATGAACACAGCAGATGGTACAGACAGAAAAAACACCGATAAAAAGGATGGAATGTGACACTGTACTTGGTCATTTTCCTATGTCTCAGCAGAACAGTTTGGTGCAAATAGTTAATTTTATCCTCTTTTCCACTTAAGTCTGGAGAAAAACCCAACTTTTTTGGTAATAAAATAGGTGTTTTTTTTGTTCGTTTGTTTGTTTGTTTTTTGCGGTACGCGGGCCTCTCACTGCTGTGGCCTCTCCCGTTGCGGAGCACAGGCTCCAGACGCGCAGGCTCAGCGGCCATGGCTCACGGGCCCAGCCGCTCCGCGGCACGTGGGATCTTCCCGGACCGGGGCATGAACCCGCGTCCCCACCTGCATCGGCGGCAGGCGGACTCTCAACCACTGCGCCACCAGGGAAGCCCTGTTTTGTTACTTTTTTACCGTACCTTTCTCCTCTTGAGGGGGATAGGGGGATTGTGTAGAGCCTTGCAGGTCATTCTGAGCACTGGCTCTGTTCTGCATTGGTGAGTTTAGGCAGAGACCTGACGTGATCTGACTCAAGTATCACTCTGGATGCTCAGTCGACATTAAACTGGGGGAGGGGGTGGGGCAAGGGCTGAGACTGTTAGTCTGTGGGAGAGACCATGACGATTGGACAGGGCCGTTAATGCGGCTAAGAGTAAACCAAGTCTGGAAATACTTTAAAGGTGGAACCAGTGGGATTTGGGATGTGAAAGAGGCCTCAAGGTGACTCCCAAGGTTTTTGGCCTGAGCAGTGGGTAAGATGGAGCTGCAATTTGTAGAAATGGGAAAGCCTGCAAGACAAGCGGGTTTGGGGGCAGAAATAACTGGTTCTGTTTCGGACGTGGTGAGTTTGAGGTGCCTGTTACTCGTCTGCGTAGAAATGGCACTAGGTATACAAAAGAGGAGTTTAAGGGAAGGGTTTAGGCTGGGATACATATGTGGGTCTTACCAGGGTAGATGTGGTACTTCCCGATCACTTGAGAAGTGAATAGAGAGAAGATACGAATGAGGTTCGCTGTTCAACGGTTGGGGGATGAGGAGCAAGCAGGACTGTTCAGGGCGATAAGGGGAGGCCAAGAGGGAATGAGAATCCCAGGTAAGAATGTATTCTAAAGAGGAGGAGCGATGAGCCCTGTAGAGGAGAATGCGGACGGCGTCCGCCCAGAGTGATAATCACGTGCCTGGCGTTCAGTGGGCACCCAGTCATCTTCAGTTATGAATGCCGTTGTTATTGTCACTGCTGCCTGTGCTGCCCCCCAAGCTTCCAGCAGCCTGGTCAAGGCTGACTCACACTGAGCTTCAATTTGAGGGCCTGGTTGCAACTTCGAATCTCCGTCACTTTATATGTTTCTGCTCCTGGGGGTCATTTGCGCTGTCGCATTCAGATCCTTCAGCCCAGGTCGTCTTATGACCAGGAGCGGCCATCCTCGGGGAAGCTGACCTGGACGTTGGCTGTTCTTAGCTCCGCCCAGAGAGCGAGGCTCTCACGGACAGTGACCTGATGTAGCCGAGATGACCTCTTGTGGGGCAGGCGCCAGGCCGGGAGGGCTGTTCTTATCAAAAATGTATCTTGTTTCAATTCCTTTTGAGAACTCGGTGAGTTGTGCAGATACTGGAATGGATGAATTATGCACTCCGGAGGGGAGAGTGGCAGTGTGCTGGTAACGTGCAGACTCTGGCATCAGACCCTCCTGAGTCAGGCAGTCAGACCATCCGTCGGCTGACAGCACAGGGCACGGAGCCTCTGAGGCCTCTGTTTGCTCATCAGCACAGGGGACGGTGTTGACAGCTATGTGACATGGCTGCGAAGATCGGAGATCATATATAAAAAGTGCAGAATACCGTGGCAGGCTCCTTGTAGATGCCCAATAGATTAAAGTTATTAATAATATATATTAAACATAATATAAAATCATACAAATAATCATTTCAACAAGGGGAGCAGATAGCTCTTTGCATCAGGAGTATCTCGTAATTTGGAGGGAGACTATCTCATGATTTAGAGTATGTGGACCAGGTCATCTTTTCCACACTGTCCTGATTCCCCTGGGATGGGAGGTGACCTGGGAAGTGGAGGAAGCCGCGGGAACCAGGGCCCTGGGGCAGGAAGGGGGATGTGTTCAGGATACAGGCGGTGCCTTGTGTTCCCACACTGTGGGCCAGATAAGTGAGACTGTCCCAGAGAAGCGGCTGCAGGAGGCAGTGACAGTTATCTAATTCTCCTCATCCTGGTCATGGTGACCTGTTTTCAGGTACATCATCTGCTATCAGGTGCTCAAAAAAGCTGCCTTTGCTGGTTCTATACATGGTCTCTTTCTGACTCACATTGCCCTTAAGTTAAATGGTTTGGTTCAAAGGATCCCCAAGAAGTCTGCCTGTTAAAGGAGAATTCGCGATTCCCCGCCCCTGTGCCTTCGTGCTGCGCCGTCCGCTTTGATGCCTTTTCTTAGCTCCTGCTCCTGGAGGGAGGGCGTGGCACTCAGCCCCGTCAGCCTCCCAGAACCAGGTCAGGGACTGCTTTCCCTTGTCCCCAGGTTGAGTCACCCATTTGTGTTGTCCTGTGTGTGTTCACTGTGCCCCGAGTGTTCTTTGGCACTTGACACACCGGGTTATGGTCGCTGCTTGCACGGCTGGCCTCTCCAGGAGGGCAGGAAAGGGACACGTGTTATGGCTCTGTCCCCACGCCCAGCACTGTGCCCGGTCTGAAAACACTGAGTGGCGAAGGTGTCCGAGTCCTGCTCTGGACATGAAGTGTGGTTGAAAGTCTCCGCTGGCTTCTCACCTCGGATGCCGGGGAGTAGGGAAGCAGATAATCCTCCAGTGTCCCTTGCCAGGTCACTTGGAGGGTATTTCCAATGGCATTTGCGTATTCTTAGCTGTCTTCCTTCATGCTGTTATAGAGTTTTCCTCCCTATGTATACTTGCATGGCGCCTGAGGATTAACATTTTGCTGTGGATAATCCGTGGGTAGGTCACGGAGAGTTTACTGTCATTGGGATACCTGAGTTTTCCAATTTAGACATGATCACTTGGGAATCTCAGCTAAGAGGAAGGAAGAAATCTTAGAAAATTAAATTTATCTCATTCTCTTAAATCATATTTATCTTAGCCCTACTTTCCATATGTTCCGTGGGGCTTCTTAATTTGGAATTTATTAAATTCTTATTAATATTTCTTATCGTAGGGTACCTGTGTGCATGAAATCTCTCTGCGTGTTTTAACACCTTCTTGCCTGCAATAAAGACTTTTAAACACCAGTTCTTAATTTGTTTTAAAATTTTGCCCACTGGACATTTTTTTCCCCTAGAAACAAGATACTGGTCAAGTCCTCCTGGATATGGCTTACAACTACTTGGGCGTGACGGAAAAGGAGTATTTTGGTTTGCAGCACGGTGATGACTCAGTGGACCCTCCTGTGAGTACCCTCCCTTGAAGACGTGCTGGGCCCCCCCCACACTGCGTTTGGTTTTATATCTTATGTTTTCTTACCCAACAGAGATGGCTTGAAGCAAACAAACCCATCAGGAAGCAGTTAAAAGGTGGGTGTGACCTTCCCGTGTCGGTTGAACACTAGGTATTAGTGTATCGTGGCCCATTTCTCTCCTCCAATCCTCAGCGTTAACATCTGGTACCTGGATTCCAGGTGGTCCAAGAGACGTGAGTAAGCTGACTTCTCCCTGTCTGACTTCTAAGCTAGCAGAGATGCTTCCAGGTCAGCCCCCAAGGGTCCTCACCAAATATGGGCAAGAAAGGGAAAGGTGAAAGAAGACAGCTAAGAGCAAAGGAGTTCCACATTTCATTTTATAGGAAAGAAAGGGGAAGAAGGATGGCCTCTTTCAGCCCAGTGTGAGAGCCAGGATGGGAAAGACACACACACACACACACACACACACACACAGTCCTTTTCAACAGCACAGTTCCATTCACAGGAAACAAAGGCATGGGTGAATAGTGTCACAGACATAACATGTGAGTGTATCCCAGTGCTGTAGGTTAATTCCCAGTTAGGTGGGTTTTCGAACCACACCTCACTGCACCCTTCACCTGGTTTTCCAACATCACGCTCTCTGTTCCCCTTTATGCGCCTTATGCCCCAAACCTGGCCGACATGCAGGGCCTCACATGCACCCAGAGTTACAGAACCACCCACAGGTACCCAGGTACCTGTACACAGGTACGTTCATAGGTGCACACACACCATTAGAGTCTTTGATACAATCCAGAGATAAAGACAGAGGGTACTACTGAGAAGGGAGAGTGGAGCCCATAATGAACTAATGTAGAGGAGATCAGTGAGGGAGGCAGGGTGGGAAAAGCTTGAGTTTCACAGAGCCAGAAAGTGCTGGAAAGGGCCCGTGAATATATACTGAGTGATGGAGAGGAGAGAAATTGACGTGAAGAAGAGCATGGGATCTTAGCAACACAATCTGATCTTCTCCTGTTCCCACATCCCGCAAAAGAAATGGGCTAATTTTATCCTTGCAAGCAAATGGACTCTTGGCGTTGTTGCAGAAAGCCATATTTGAGTATATTAGCTGTGTAATATTTGCTACTGTATTAATCATTTTTAGAATTCACTTTGCATTAAAAGCATGAAATATTTTGCAGTATAAAAATGATTTTAAAATGCAGAATCAAAAGACTCAGTGCTATAAGTCTGGTGTTATCATTGGCTGTGTGACCCAAGGCAGGTCACATCTCCAAGCCTGGTGGCTAACCTGTTACACAGTGCAGTCGACAGCAGCCTAGCTTACTTATAGTCATGGCGGTATTCAAATTCAAGAGTGTACGTGAAAACATTTGAAAAGTATGAAATCATTATATATGTGGGAGATAACTTCTTTGTGAGTTTTGTATAATCTGTTGATTTAAGGATTTTTAAAGTTCCTAATACAGATAATGGAGTGCATTGTTTGAACACATCCCTAAGTTAAACGTGTAATAGGAATTAGATGATTCCTCATTTTATGATAATGTTGCAAAAATATTTTACTTCTTGTAGACTTGGAGATTTCTGAACACTTAACTAACTTATGCACTCCTTTTTTGAAATTAGTCCTTTTATTGATGGAAAAAGCTGTGGTCTAGTGAAAAATGCATCACTTATGGGAGAGTAGCCGCTTACATACATTGACTTTTTTAAAGGGAAAATTTAATTTGTTTTTGAAAAATGTTGTAGGAGGTATCCCCTGTACCCTGCATTTTCGAGTAAGATTTTTTATACCTGATCCCAACACACTGCAGCAAGAACAAACCAGGTAATAATATATTTTTTTAAGTTTTCTATTTAGTATATAAAAATGAGTAACGACTGAAAATGTACTTTTTAATTTATCACTGTGGCCAGATACTTCACTTGGGTATAACTGCACCAACAGTTACGATCCCAGTAAAAATTGGGGGGTACATGTATTGAAATTTTAATCGGCGAATTCATTTTCATCTTGAGCCTCCTGATTTGGTGCCGTTCCCAGCACGCTCCCATCCACCACCTCCTACCTTCCCCTTCCGTCCAGCTGCCCCTGCATGTTGAGCACCTGTGTTCAGAGAACGCAGTTATTTTCTGCTACTGCGACCAGGAATTTTGTAAAACAGTCATCTACCTGTCAAACAGCGCAGTGTCTCTGAGGGGCTAGGATTGAGCTCTTTAGGAGAACGAGAGGTCTCTGAACTGAGAACTTTCTTCAGATCCCCTGTTGGTAGGAGGTGCAAAGGAGAGGAGGCCGGGTCAGTGTCTTTCCTCCGCCTCCGTGAATCTGTGGTTCAGGCAATCCGTGAAACAGATAAGGGCCAGAGGGCTGTGAGGCTTGTTTACCCCTCCAGGCTTGGCGCAGGTCCTGGCCCTGGTGCTGAGCTGGCACGTGGGCTTTCTGGATGGGGACCCGTGTTTGGAATGGCGGGGCAGGCACAGGAAAGTTGTTGTTGTTTGAACATGGACTCTGCAAGCTCCCCTGGGCCTCTCCTTCCCCTCCCCCCAGGGCAACAGCCAGCCCTTCTATTATTGAAACGTTTGTTTTTCTTAGGGAGGGAAACTCTTCCACCAGAAAAAAAAGCAATGAATGTTCAGGATTATTGAATCCTATCCTGTGCCCATTGTGGCCATGAGACCGTCACCAAGGAGGAGACATTAACTTGGACATAAAGTGCTCTTTCGTTTTTTCCTTTTTTAAAAAAAAAATGGTAATCACATGATCACATTTCAACTTTTAATGTGTTTAAAGGCCAAATATTAGCCTATTACTATTTTGTCTTCTTTGTACACCTCTTCCCTCTACAATAGAAGACGTTGGAGATTTGACTTGTGTTTACTATTAGGTTAAATTTTAAGCGGGTATAAGATGTCCTGCATGACTCATTGGGTAACCACAGGACATACACGTGATGCCTTGAGTTTTCCTCATAACAGCTTTTCATGCTGGTGGACTAAGGGGGAGTGTAGGACACTCAACAGGTCAACTCATAAGCCGGTGGATGCAAAGTGGTGACATGATCTATGAGAATATGTTGGAAATGATCCCCATCAAGGGATGCTTTAAAAAATGTCACGATGGATTTTATATGTGTGTGTGTGTGTGTGTGTGTGTGTGTGTGTCTATATATCTATTTATATATATATATATAAAAATTTGTGTGTGTGTTTTTAACCAGTGGTATTCTTTTTGTAATCATAACCCCACAATAAAAAATATATTTTGCTTTGTAGTGCATTACACAGATATATGTAAATTACTGAAGCAGACATTTGATGAAACAATAGTAACTGCAAAGCACTCTTAAGTGTTCTATTTTCTTCTTTTAAAATGTCACTTGAGGCTCATTAAATTGATTTTATTACCCACTGAAGGGTTCCCACCCCAAGTGTGACCTGCACTGCCTAAACCAGTGGTCGTCCCTCATTGCCCTGTGTCCTCCCTGAGATGCTGCAGCCCTAGGGTTGCGGCTGCCAGAGTACCTTAGTGAAGGAATCACTCACACCAGCCTAACCCGGGAGCCCTTCTCCAGGGCTCCTCTCGGTCGTTGGACGCTACTTCCATACCCCACAGGAAAGCTTCTTTCTGCTGAGCCTCCCTGTCATTTGAGGGACATCTGAGGAAAGGTAGGGAGCTCAGGATGGAGAGAAGGCTCGGAGAAATGAGGGCTGCTTTCAGATCTTCCAAGGGCCGTCATGGGAGAGGGGGAATTAGATGTGCTCCGTGGTAGCATTACGGCCAGTGGGTGGAGACTACAGAGAGGCAGATTTTGTCTGAAGACAAATAATAGACTAAATTTTGTTCTTACCTAAGTTCCAGATAAAATTCGGTTTGTCCGTGTCCCTCCTAAAAGTCACTAGTTCCAGACTGACACTCAACCCCACTGCTCAACCTCCCATGGCAAGATGGGTGATCCCCGCAGCGTGGAGTAGAGCGTAGCTGTCGCCTTCCGGGATGTGGGTAACAGATTTCTCTTAACACAGCAGGAGTCATGGCAGCAGCCGCCCCTGTGGCTCCTACAGAGCTGGGGGATAGCCAGGACCGCCAGATCTTCTTCTTAGGCTGGGCCAGGCTTCCACCATTAATTCAAAAAAGTATTGTTTTGTTTTGTTTTTACTTTAATGAAGAGTTTTGCCTATATTCCTGGCACTTAGTGTCTTTTTTTTTTTTTGAGGTATAGTTGATGTACAGTATTATACATAGTATCTTTTTTAAGCCCCAGCTCTGTAGCCTATGCAAAAATAAGTCCCCCTTTAAAGAAATTTCGCTCTCAAGGGTCAAAGGAGGAGTATAGAGGTGGCGTTTGTTCTTTGCTGTTTGTTTACTAAGGATCTAGGCAGGGAGGCGTTTATTGCTTTTTTCTGAAGTTGAGGTCATGGATTGGGGTGCACTCCAGAAATGAGCGTTAACATTTCTGAAGTCAGGCACACAAGCATCTCTTTTAAATGACTTCCTCTATTCTAATTGCTAACCTCCTCCTTGATTATGAGCCTCCACAGTGGCTGTTTCTGATAAATTTAGACCGTTCTAAACAGACTTTCATATACGGGCAGTCTCAGAATCAGGCTCTCTCAGGATTCCTAGGAGGTCTCCTAAGTTTGGGCATCAGTCCACTATTCTGATCTCTTTGTGTATGGTGTCCTGGGGTTGACTCAGAAACGTTGCTGAATATATGACAAAGTAGCATTTGATGAACAGGGGTCTCCAGGTTCCCGTTCTCCTTTACATCCCGAGGAAGACCTTCCGCTTAGCTGCGCTTGTCAGTGAAAGTCCAGATTTACCACTGGATTATCTGTAATTCTGTTCCTTCTCTTCTTTCTCTCAGTAGCATTATAGGAGGAGAGAACACTTAATTCCAGTTGAATTTCAGCTTGGATAAATATAGGAACAAACTAGAAAGGACCAATTGTGTTCTCCTAGGTGGAAAAGATAGAGATTCCAACTTGGAATAAGAGAGAATCAGCAAATGTATGTCACACCGTCTCTCGATGCTCTGGCATTCAACACGGTAGGAGTAGTTGGTGATAATTACAGTCAAAGTAATATCAGAGTTAGGAGATGGATCCTAAGCTTTTTAGTCATTAGACGCAGAAGACATTTGTAGCGTAATCAGATTGTTTTCATAGCATGCGTGTCCAGCTTGAAATAAGACATAACTGACCCCACATAACCCATACGGCATCCGTATCCTCATCAGGAAAAAATGGAGGTAGCGGTACCCACCGCAGAGTTCTTATGAGGTTGAAATGAGGCGATAAGTTGTGAAGTACCACACACAGCCCAGAACTGTGCAAATACAGGGTTGTAATACCATGTGACATATTCATATCTCAAAACACTGGCGCCCTTAACCTTTAAACATAGAAATTAGAAGGAATATTGAGGCTGGTTTGTCTAAATTGCTGAAATTCTCTCTCCTGGCCCTGAACACTTCTGCTGCATCTGTATTGGATTTCAAGAATTTTCCCTTTTGTCACCTTGGCCAGATGCTGGAATGTCTATCTCGTGTGAATCCAGGCTTTTAACAGAGAGTGGGAGCCAGAGGTCAAGTGTCACATGTATGCCGTGTCCCTAAATATATCGGTCTCCAGGGCCCTTCCCGGCCTGCACAGCACTGCTGATGCCTTGTGATTCCTGCTCCCTGGGTGGAGGGTCCTGTGACTAGCCAAGAACTTACCAAGTTCTGCCCACAAATCAAGTCCCGGGTTTTGAAGCGACATTGCTGGGAGCTCACAGACGAGTGCAGGATTCACCCGGGAGGCCTGGCAGCCGGTCGATGACTGATGTCTGTGTTTTTGCTCGGGCACCCCCACTTCCTGGGACACAGGAAAAAGCCCAGCTGGGTGTTTGCAGCCCAGCCAAGGAGGTGTCTTCCTAGATGCTCCACCTCTCAGTAAGTTCACACAGAGGGAACATAGCTGTGCAGATGTTCAGAACAGCAGCCCCTCGGTGTGCGGGGGGCTGCCCGTGGGTCCTGGTGCTCTCAGCTACCCCGAGCTTGACTGGGAAGGTCCAGGCCGGGGGCGCTCATTGGCAGCAGCAGCAGCTGGTTGTTTGGGCTGCTCTCACCCCGTCGATCCTTGCTCAGCCATCCCAAGACAGCATGTGTGGGCGGGAGGCTGGCTGGAGATGCCCCCCGCCACTACCCACTGAGACTAAAGCAGCCTCACGAGCCATTATTACAGAAGGGGCGTAGCTTTGCAGTGTACTAAACAGCGCCTGATACTTGAGACAAAAATACGTCTGTGTGTGTTTTGTTTTTCACATGTGCAGGTCTTGTCCTTGACTCATCAGTTTTTTTTTTTTTGGGGGGGCTTATTTTGAGTATTGTGAATTAATGAAAACAATTATTTCATAGGCATTTGTATTTCTTACAACTGAAGATGGATATTTGTGAAGGAAGGTAAGGAGACTTTCGCATTCTTCTTTTCCTGTCAGTCGCCCCAGACTACTGAAATTCCTGGGTTTAATCTAATGAGCGTACATTTCTGGTAACAAATGAAATGTAAACAAAGAATGGATGTTGAAAGCAGCATCCTGCTTGGGACATCTGTTTCTAGCTTGGTCTGGATTGGGAGAAGCTGAGGATTGACAAACCTCATTTCATGTTGTTTCAATTTTACTACAGAAGGTACAGTTATCTTTCTGGTAAAGACCTGAGACACTTTAAAGGGAGGGAAGGAGAAATCCCGAATGTAAAATGGGCGTCATGCAGGAAAGCAGATCAAGCCCAATTTAGGTCCCCTCTGAGCCCCTTAGTACCCGGAGGTGACTCGTTTTCTCTCTGGGGAACTTGGCTGGAAGACAGGAGCACCGTCCGTGCTTCAGCACTTCTTGTGCATCAGGACCACCTCTGTGGCTGCCAAGTATCTGAGAGGCTCAGGAAGGGAGGAGAAATTCCAAGTCAGTGGTCCCTGAGCCACCTTCTCCAAATCCAGAGTCTTTTCTTGACTTACCGGAGACACTGCAGCAGGTAAACGGGTGGGAACAGCCACGTCTTACTCTCATCCCCCCCACCCCCTCTTTCCTTTTACTGAGGAGGGTCTTCAGAAGCCTCCACTGTGCTTCCATGAGGGACCTGGCAGTCTGGTTGGGGAAATGAGACAGAAGCTCGTGAAGCAGTTGGGACCAATATTGGCGCTGGAGACCACAGCCATCATAGGTTTTAGGAGAAGGAGATGCCAGTGTGAGCTTTGTGAAGAGTGTGGATTGCTGTGATGAGTTGGGGTTGGTGGAGAAGTGAGGAGTTAAATCTCACTGGGCAGAGAGGACATCGCCTCCCCCCGCACAGTCCCAGTTGGAGACCACATGCTGGGGGCCTACAGCAGAACAGAGAGAGAGAGGGCTCTTCCTGTCAAACAGAGACCTGCGTCTTGGATCCACCAGGCAGAGGAGCGCTGTTGAGGGTTTTAAGCAGGAGGGATTTGGCAGGAACAGAATCTATAAAAAAGGCTAGAAGAGGATGAGGGGCTTTCCTGAGGCAGCCTTCTTATATTTCAGGGTAACTCTAGGTTGAAATTACCCACCCCTGTCCTGGGTCCAGGCTGCCTTCTGTGGTGATAGAACTAGTTGTGTCTTTCTTTTCTACACACTGACTTGTTTTCCCCACACGTATTTTGCAAATAGCACGTGTTACGAGATGGGCACTGACTGTGCTGGTCCAGTGAGGCTGGGCCCACTACCCCTACCTCGGGAGCTTCCAGTCTAGCTCTCCAAGTATTAGAAATTGGTCGTCTTCATTTGTTCTTATGCCCCTTGTTTTGTGTGAATCAGTAGAAACCTGTTGAGGGCCACGTCCTGGCTTAGATCCCTGACATCCTTGTCAGGCCTGCAGGTGGCCCTCATCTCTCTGGGGGTGGTGGGCTGTCAGGGTGGCATCCAGCCCTTAGTAGCCGTGGATCTCTTGACAGATTCAGTGGATCTAGTTAGCGTTTCTCCCGGGTTTGAAAGGTCTTGTTCATCCCCTCCTCCCTGAAGAGATAGGTGATCTTGTCTGACAGATGGAGACCCTAAAGCCTGGAGAGTAAGGAAGAAATCTGTCAAAGAACATGGTGTTCTTTAGTTTTTTATTTACACGATTCTTTGGAAATGTTGTTCTTCCTGACTTACTCATAGGATTGTTTCTTCCGTCTAGACTGAACCCCCTTAACCACTCTCCTAAGCTTTTCCCTGAATCCCATTCACCTGCTCTTCCTGTAGCAAGGACACCAGCTTAGATTTCATTGAAGCCCATCTTGGTAGGAAAGTGAATGCTGATGTTTGCTCTTCCTTTGGGCTCTCTGGGTCTCCAGATGATCGAATATATAGCAAGCATCCCTAGACATATCTGCATTTAGAAGTTCTAGCAAGAACACATGGTTACTTGAAAGATGGGGCCCCTCAGATAGGGAAGGCTACCTTCATATTTATATGCAGCTTCAGGACCAGCACACAGCACAGCTGACCAGAAGGGAAACGCTGGTGAGCCAACCAGATTAGTCAGAGAGCTGGGGGTGACTCATATCTTGGGAACTTCATGGGCTGCCATGGAAACTGCATGTTTTCTCCACTTTCCACAAGGTTGCTGGGAAGAATGCTTTTAAAATCTGGGTCCCCCCCCAACCCTGCAAGCCCTCACTCCTGCTTCTGTTCATGTGTTCCTCCACCTGGCAGTGATTCCTGCCCCAGATCTGCTGGCTGAGCTCCTAGGCAGACCGTGAAATCTGTAGCTGAATGGAGAGAAGGGAGCAACCAGGATGATTTGGACTATGACAGAGATGGCGTCATTGGCTGAAACAGGGTGTTTGGGAGGGCAGTGAGCTTAAGAGGAAAGAAGGAAAACAAGTCCAACCTTGGGTTCATGGATTTCTAGTGGATGGCAGGAAAACTGAGGGGTAGCAGACCATTCCCTCTAGATGGGAAGTTTCAGGAGAGTGAATAGATTTAGGAATCTTAAGTCACTGTAACTAATTAAGTAATTCAAAGCTCACAGGAGTTTTAAAATTCAGAATACTTTTCTGTTTTTCCCTTCTAAGAGGATGTCATCCTTCTAGAAAGCAGGTAATCAGGAATCAGAGTCAGCAGAACTCAGGAATTCAGTTAGCCCTATGAGAAGTCTCACATCTTTACCAGAAAGAGACAAAGGCTGGCTGCCCATTGATGTAAGAGTACACTTTTCTCACTTTTTCTCTTAGTGATATGAGCCTGACCTTTCTTGACCAGCCAAACCCTGGCCAACATTAAACCTTTAGCCTCATGGTATTTGTATTAATATATATTATTTTAAACATGGAAAAATTCTCTTTTAATTTCAAAGACTCTTTAGTGTGTTACTTTTATCTTTTTGAGATTGAGTATCCTAAAATTCCTTGTTATTATTCATGATTTTTTTTAATGGTTAATCCAAGAAAAAGACATGTATTACCCATAATCCATAAGTGTTTTGGGCTGTTGTGGGTTCTGGTGACTTTCCTAATATGTTTTTCTTCTGACAGGTTAACCTGCCCTCTTAACTCAGCGGTGGTTCTAGCATCCTATGCAGTACAGTGTAAGTCACAAAGGAGCATTTCGCAGATGGACAGCTTGTTCTGACTGGTATATTAAGAAACTCACTGGCCTATCCTGTTTGACCGAGTCCCTTCCCCAGGAATCCTGTTGGGCAGCATATCTTTGGCTATCCAGATATTTCCACTTTCAACCTGACTTAGGCTCTCCTCCAGCTCAGGGATGTTGGATTAGGGAAAGTGGGGTTTCCTCCCAGAGGAGCCCAGAAAACAGAAGATACCTATCGCACGTTACATTTTCCAGAGCCTTCACTCACAATTGGATTTGACTCTATAACAAAATCCCGGTGGGGCAGATACTTCTACCAGTCACTTCTTATAGATGTGGAAACTAAGACCCGGACAGGTTCAGGAATTTGCTGGAGGTCACTCCTGCTACTGGCTTGGTGCTCCTCTGAAACACTGCTGGGATCCTAGAAGTTTATTTTTAGTTTCAGTAGAGCGACGGCTTATATATTGGCCTGGAGCAGCAGTGCCCAATAGAAATACAATGGGAGCTTCATGTGTAACTTTAAGCTTTCTGGTAGCCATGTTAAAGTAAAATGAAATACATTGTATTAATATATCTAAAATATTATTTTAATATGTAAAAATTTTGATATTTTACGTTGTTTTCATACTGAGTCTTTGAAAACTAGTCCAGATTTTACACTTCAGCACATCTCAACTTGGACTAGCCGCATTTCAAGTGCTCAGTAGCTCTGTGTGGCTAGTGGCTGCCATGTGGGATGGAAAGTCCAGATGGAATTTTCCATCAAGGCCTGTTTATGCTGAAGTAAGAATCCACTTCTTCAGTCACCAAAATATTATTAGAATATGTTCCACGTGAGGCCCCGTGGTAGGTGCCGGCTGTGTCCGAGGACAGGGTGCATAGCCAGATGGAAGGTAAAATATCAATTTATAGTTAACTGGCTGTGTGAGGCCAGTGCAGTAACCAACTAGAACTCGTGCAGAGCTGCTCGAGACTTCCTGTGAGCCCCACGCCACCTGGGCTCGTTCCCCTCTTGGCCGACTGCATGGTGGGGAGTTAAGAGAGCTCGGTGGACTGGTCTTGGCAGGCACTGGCTGAACTCCTCCCTCTGCTTTGGTCTCAGAAGAGGCAAAATAGCAAGAGAATGCTGACAGGGATTCCTGATGTGGCCTTAAGCCTGCCTGTTCCCCAGGAGCAAAGAACAGACATGGGAGGGGTGAAGGGCAAGGTGGCTGCATGATACCAGGAAGTAGAAGAGAGACCTTTAGCAGTGGCCCTGCTCACTAGTAAGACAAGACCCAGTGTTCATCTCCCTGTATAACCTACATCTCCTTCTCCCCAATGGGAGACTCAGGAGAGATGGCACAGTGACGAGCTTGGGTGGATCTGAAAGTTCCCCTCTCCCTATAATACATCTGGAACAGGCCTGGCCATGTCACATCCACATAGGAAATGGCATGGTCACCAGTCAGCTGTATTCTTAGTAGTCACTAGACCCAGTGGACTCCATCGCTGCCGGGCTGATCAGCGGAGGAGAGTGAGTTTTCCTACATCTCAGAGCAAGTTTGGTGCTCACATCTAAAGCTTCAGGTTTGAAGGCCAGGAACACTAGAAAGGACATAGCTTTGGATGCAAACTCCATTTAAATCTGGCTCTCCTTCTGCTTCTAACATGGTGTTACCTCTCTGAATCTCAGTTTTTTCACATGTAAGATGGAGGTGATGCTGGCGATTATGACAACTTGGAATATGACTGCTTGGTTCAAGTATCACCTCTGAAGGTGATAAGTAGAAACTCTTTAGTGGACCATCGCTGTTGACTGAGTCAGTGAGAGCACAGGCTGAAGCCATAGTACCTGGGTCTTGTCTCTTCCACTTACACCTACCTGACCTTGAGCCTCTTCAGGCCTCAGCTTCATCGGTCAAGTGGAGGTGATAATAATATCTAATCATAGGTTTGAGTGAAGATGAAATATACTTAAAGGTCTTAGAATATGCCTGGCTCGTGGCAAGTGTTGTTTAACTCGTGCTATAATTTGTGCCCAGAAGAAAGCTGTCTAAAGAACGGCCTGTTGTAAACAAACTATTCAGAGTACCAAATAAAATTCCTAAGCTTCAATAGTCAGGTTTCCCTCTGCAAAGGACTGATAGAATGGGGGCTAAAGGAAGTTACGAGCACCTAAAAAGTCCAGGCTAGCTGCAGTAGAAACATTAGTGTGACTATCATGCTAATAATATCATAGGTTGTCAGGCGAGCAGTTTTAAGTAGAAATTTCTTATTCCTCCACCCTCAAACATATACCTACACACACTTTTCCATACTTCTGTGCATATATTTCTATAAGATTAATTCTTGGATATGAAATAGCTGGATCAAAGATTAAGCCTAGGGACTTACCTGGCGGTCCAGTGGTTAAGACGCCGTGCTTCCAATGCAGGGGGCGGTGGTTTGATCCATGGTTAGGGAACTAAGAGCCCACATGCCACAGGGCGTGGCCAAAAAGTAAAAAAAAAAAGAAAAATAAGAGTAAGCCTAAATTTTATCTGATACGGTTTGCCACATTGTCCCAGAGGGACATCTGATATGAAGACAAACCTACCAGTAGCCAGTGAAGCCAAAACAAAGCACATTTTCTTACCAGATAAAAAGTAAAGTGATCTGTGAGTAAAGAACCTGAAAGCACTTGATGGTGGAAGATTGCTGGTGACCTGTCAAGGTCTATGAGGGTCAAAGAATGAAGGGTTTTTTTAAAAATACATTTATTTATTTATTAGTTATTTTTGGCTGTGTTGAGTCTTCATTGCTGCGTGTGGGCTTTCTCTAGTTGCGGCGAGCGGGGGCTACTCTTCGTTGCGGTGTGCAGGCTTCTCATTGCGGTGGCTTCTCTTTGTTGCGGAGCACGGGCTCTAGGCACGCGGGCTTCAGTAGTTGTGGCGCGCAGGCTTAGTTGCTCCGCGGCATGTAGGATCTTCCCAGACCAGGAATCGAACCCGTGTCCCCTGCATTGGCAGGCGGATTCTTAACCACTGCGCCATCAGGGAAGTCCCGAGAGTGAAGTTGTTTTTATTTTTTTTGGCTGCACTGGGTCTTTTGTTGCTGCACGTGGGCTTTCTCCAGTTGTGGCGAGTGGGGGGCTACTCTTCGTTGAGGTGCGCGGGCTTTTTATCGAGGTGGCTTCTCTTTGTCGCGGAGCACGGGCTCTAGGCGTGTGGCTTCAGTAGTTGTGGCGCAGGCTTCAGTAGTTGTGGCGCAGGCTCAGTAGTTGTGGCGCACGGACTTAGTTGCTCCGCAGCATGTGGGATCTTCCCAGACGAGGGATCAAACCCGTGTCCCCTGCATTTGCAGGCAGATTCTTAACCACTGCGCCACCAGGGAAGTCCTCAGGAATGAAGTTTTTGAAAATACATATTTGTTCTATAATGGCCTCTGAGCGTCTGCCACGTGTGGATTCTGCAGTAGCCTCAGGTTGCACAGATAGAGCACAGCTGCTCTCTGCAAAGGGTCTGCAGCCTGCAGGCAGATATGGACCAACTGATGCTGGCAGTGAGGATGAGCACAGAGGATGCACTTTGTTCTCCTTGGAGGGGGAAGGAGGGTGCAGGGGGAGGTAGTGTAGAAAAGCTTCCTAGTGATGACCCCTTAAGAAGAGCCTCCAAGATCACGTTGGAGTTAGATGAATAACAAATAAGGGCTTTCCCAACAGAACAGCTTGATGTGCCATACATTTGAGTACCTGAGACATACACTCTGTCCTGCAAAATATAAAATATTAGCCAGAAGAATGTATGGGACTTAAAAGACAAGGTATTTCCCACATAAGTGTTTATTTCCTTTTCTTTCTGCTATAATTAGCTTTCTCATGTGTTGCTTCCCCACAAAGAGAAAAGCGTGTTACTCTGGAGTTCAGGGCATGTTGTGTGGTAAGTAGATAAAGAAGATGAACTGTGATCAGGGTCTAGGCTCCACGTTACCAGCCTGAGCAGCAGTGGGCAGGTTCCTTCCTTGAGTCTCCATTTCCTTATCTGTTTAATGGGGATAAAAGTAAGGCCTGTCGCTAGGTTATCAAGAGCATCTAGTGGGATAATGTCATTGTTCATTGAATACAACGTGGAAACCACCCTGTGCTTTGCAGATGGTTTCCAAAGACTATTTAACTTTGTTTCCCCCTAGTGGTTAACACAGCTCATTGCAGAGTAGCCGACTTAAGATTTCCAGGGACAACCACACTACAGGGAGGTTCACTTGGTGGTCTTGTGTTAAGTTCAGACATTTGTCAGTGACTTGACTAAAAAGAGAACCTTGCTGTTCATGTTTGCAGAAAGGCACAGGGGTTAGGACTGTTCGTTAATATGATGGATGACCAAGTCAAGATCCAAGAAGATCTCCATGAGCTGATGCAACCAACAGTGTAAAATTTAACAGGACTCTGCCTTGAGGCTCAAGAAAGTCATTTGCAGCATTTGGTTGTCGCCTGGGGACATGACCACTGTCATCCGCAAATGGCCAGCAGTAGCCCGCAGGCGTGGCAGGCAGGCTGGTAGAATGGTGGGAGCGCTAGCCAGGTTCTGGTCTTGACTGCTGAAAAATAGCTCTGTGATAGGGGTAGGTCCCTTCTCATCTCTGGACCTCACGTTCTCCTTCAACATGCAGAGTTTGGATGAGGCGATTCTAAGGCTTTCTTGGGCTTTCTTCATCGGGGACCCAGCGTCGGGGCATCTAAATTACTTCCTGTAAATGCATTGTCGTACACTTCACCATGCACAAACTCACCTGTACGCCACACTTGTGCTTACCTCATACGGCCTCGACACTCCTGTTCACAGCTTAGCCACATTTGGCTGGCCTTCATGGCCTGTGGTCCACCCATGACCAAGTCTGTATGTGTAGGTCACTTGGCTTTCTGCCCTTTTCCCCTTCCAAAACAGAACTTTGCAGTAGCCTCTCTGCAGGTGAGTTCCAAACACCCGAGCAGCTACTATGTGCCGTGCCTGGGCACAAGGCCCGAAAGATGAGTCTGATCCACTCCCAGCCCTCAAGGAACAGTGTAAGGAGGACACAGATCCCTTCATTACAGCGCAGATCTCAAAGAGCAGCCCTTGTGTGTGGTGGCAGTTGAGGAGGGTGAGCCCCAGGCTGAGTAGATGTAAAGAAAGATCCCCTTGCATCTGACTTTTCAACTTTGGGATGAAATTCACCTAAGCAACTACCTCACTCCTCTCCTTCCCTTGCATGACCAAAGATTTCCCCAGCCCCTGCCCTTGAGACAGAGAAGGAGTCATTTGATTTAGAAATCTTCTCTGTTGATGCTACAGGTGCTTGTAAATACAGACCACGTTGAAAAGGTGCTTTTCCCTCATTCTGTCTTGATAGCTCATTTTGGAGACCATGATTCTTCCATTCATCCTCCGGGCTATCTTTCTGATAGTCAGTTCATACCGGATCAGAATGAGGACTTTTTAGCGAAGGTGGAGGCGCTCCATGAGCAGCACAGGTGAGAGGCGGGGCGGATGACCTACTTTGGGAACTCAGGTCGGGCACTGTCAGACCTCGTGTCCCCTTTTGGGTTTGATGTTGTCTTCTCTTGCTTTTGCTTATGAATCCTCTTTCAAGATGTCGGGGGTTTGTGAACCTTTGAGCTCTTATGATGGCAAATATATCTGGCGTTACGAGCATTTCTGTAAAG
Organism: Aethalodelphis obliquidens; assembly: GCF_003676395.1. Classification (NCBI taxonomy): domain Eukaryota; kingdom Metazoa; phylum Chordata; class Mammalia; order Artiodactyla; family Delphinidae; genus Aethalodelphis; species Aethalodelphis obliquidens. The sequence continues at coordinate 23,662,848 of NW_020837951.1, forward strand.
TGTGAAATCCTATGAGAGTCCAGGATAATTTGCTGCGTTGTTTTTCAGGATGTCACTGAAATCCGTTAGTTCCTGGAGGAAATGCCCATTTTAAATCTGACTGCCCCACAGATTGACCCTACCAGGCAAACCTTTTAACAGGTTCCCATATTTAATGAAACGAGCCGTTCCTTCAGGTGGTTTTGAATAGACAGGCAGACAGACATACGTGCTGACAGGCTGGGTGAATCCCCATCCTCTCTGGGTTCAGTTGGGAAAACCACCTTCCTTCCAGAAGGGAGCACCACCCTTCCGCAGCTGCCTCGGGCCAAGCCTCCACTCCCGCAGATTCGCCCGATTCTGGCCTCCTCTTCCCTTGCCTCCTTTCACTTAAAGCTGCAGTGGCTCCATTCAGTCCAGGTCAAATAAGGGCCACCCTGACCGAGAAGGCCAGGTCTCAAGGGACCTTACATTCTCAGGAAGGCCATAGAAACAAAGGCCTAAGCAACCAGTGTCCCTTCAAAAAGGCACTGACAATCCTCTCCCAGAATTGCTGTCCAGGCAGGAGCCAGCATCCTAAAATAGTACAGTGACGTTTGGAAGTTTGAGGCTGCTGCTAAAAGGATAGATAAAGGCAGAAAGACCTAAAGAGCACGTACTACTTTAGGGACTTGGAAAAGGTAGGGTGGGAATTCCAGAAGGTGACAGTCTTTATCTCTGAATATTGAGAACCTACTAAATGTGAGGTAGTTTTTAATAGAGGAACGAGAGGGCTAGATGAAGTCATATTCAGTGGACAAGAAGAAAAACGTGGTTTGCTAGCATTTGGGGTTTGATTGTTTAAGATGAATAACATGAGGCATTTAATAACCTTATAGCAATGGTATCAATATTTTTAGATTTTTACTAATTTTAAAAATCGGGGTTAAGATTCTGTTTACTGGGTGAAGTCTGCATCTTCTGTCTGCCTTTGCAGTGGGCTGAAGCAGTCAGAAGCGGAATCCTGCTTTATCAACATAGCCCGGACCCTCGACTTCTATGGAGTGGAGCTGCACAGTGGTAGGGTAGGTACCCGCAGCATGGCGTAGTTCCAAAGTGATTTTTAAATTTCTGAACATCTGAAAGCTTCTTTGAAACTATCTCTTTTCCAGTATAATAAAAAGACCTTTTTTTTTTTTTTTTTAATGGTACCTGAAAGGCTTATAAAGTAATACTGAGTTTTGCGGGTTCTTTATCCACTTGGATTTTTTCGTGTTTGCTGTCCTACTTGAAGACGTTTTACTTTTGCGGGGGTCACGGGGGTTAGAAACAAGTAATTTTTGTAAGACCATCTCATGGTTAAAGAGGTGAAAAATGTATAGAGTTCTGTTTTCCAAGTGGCTCTTTAATGAGCCAGGTTTCTACTAGTTAATCTCAGTGCTGCTCAAATTAGAGCTAATTATGTGCTCAGATATGATAGTTTTCTGTTAGGATGGCATGTTTATGAAAATCAAGTATTTTGAATTGGTTGTGACTTTTTAAATAAAACTGATGAATATCTATCATCTGCTGAGCCGTTTCTAACTGCCAGACACAGTCCCTATTTATTTCCCACTGTAATGCCATGAGGTAAGTGTTGTCATTTCCTCCATTTTACAGATGGAGAAACTGATACTCAGGGACTTATCAAAGGTCAGGTAGCACATAAGTAATGGCTTCAGCGTGTGACCCCAGCACTGTCTAATTGGCATCTGACCTTTACATTTTCTACCTGTAATTGGGCCACATCATATCCAGAGGAAGCAAATATTGGTTGAACACGTAGTCCATACTAGCCATTGTTCCAGAAGCTTTCATATGTGACCATAAGGTCTCATTTAAAGATTATAGCAGCCTTGGGAAATGTGTTCTAATCACCCCATTTTACAGGTGAGAAAACTGAGGCTCAGGGAAGTTGAGTAAATTACCAAAGTTTACATTTAAATAATATTTTTGCAATTCATAGAAACACTTTCATTTCTTTTCTCTTACTTCAATCCCCTAACTGTGCAGTGTACAGGATATAACATAGGTAATAAAGTAGGAAAAAGACACGGATCTTACAAAACATCAACTTTGGGACTTGACTTAATTTTTATTCCACTTGCAAATACTGTTTTGTCTGGTAGAATGTTGTGGAGCCCTTTCTTCAATGGTGAAGTGGGTTTTACATCTGCCTGAGTTGATCTGTGCTCCCCCCACCCCCAGGGTCTCATGAAGGTCCTGACGCCAGTTGATTACCTGTCTGCCTGACACCCCCGTGGTATCAGAGGGAGTTGGGTTACCCTTGGCTGAGCTGCATCAACCAAAGCCCCCTGAAAATCAGTAACTTGATATCACAGAGCTTATTTCTCAGTAGTTCAAAGGCTGTACGGGTCCCGGTGGCTCTCCAGGGCAGCACTCCTCCGTGCAGTGATTCAGCAGCCTAGGCTGCTTCCGTCTGGTGGCTTCACCATCTTCACATGTGGCCTCATGCTTGTCCCAAGGGAAGGGGAAGTTGGAGGGCTGCACACCAGCTCTTAAATGATTCGGCCCGGAGGGGACTCATCACTTCTGCTCGTTGTTCATCAGCCAATGAACTGTTGAGCAAAGCTGTTCATCAGCTAATCATACAGTCCTGCTCCGCAAGCTGGGAGGTTTGGAGATGGGCACGGGAACTGAGCGAACAGTGACTATCCATGCTACCGTGGTGACCACAGAACCAGGAGATTTGAGACCCATGTCACTGGCCCACACAAAGCATTCACTTATTTCCTCATTCTGCACTTGATTTTTATTTTGTTTGCTAATTTTCTGTCCCACCTGCTTAATATTTCCCTATATTCTGATCCCAAGTATCACGTTTAATGCAACCCTGGTTTTCAACTTGCCAGTTCGGTTTTGCTTTAAGCGTGTGATTTCAGTTGGGTGCCCAACAGTGATTACTCTCTGGACTTTCCACAACGGGTAAGCAGTGTTTGCTTTGGCCAGTTTCTCCAACCCCCCGTGTTCACATCACTGTTCATAAATGATTTGTCCCACTATCTCTTGAGAGGTGAAGGGGATGAACGTTTTTTATACCTACTGCATACCAATACGTTCTTATATTCTCTAAGTTCAGCTTGATAAAACTCTTTGAGGTGGGTGCGACAATCCTTATTGTACAAAAGGAAAAACTGAGGCCAGTAGCCCAGACCAACACAGCTAGTAAGTGGCAAACCTAAGGTTCACATCCAATGGTAACTCTGCCCCTTCTTTAAAATTACGAGTATCTGATTGGGTAAGTAGGGATATAGATGACTCAAGGGAAGGCACTGTTTATTTTAAAATTTTCATTCTCAAATGGATTTAATGGACTACGTCTTGTAGTCGCTGTATCTTCCTTTTATTACCTTCATTATCTATGGCAATGCCTAGCACATGGGCTCTTAATAAATGTTGACTATATTGGACTTATAAGCCATATTTTATTTTTCATTGGGTTTAGAATCAGCAGTTCTACACTTCATATTAATAGCTAAAGCCTTCTCAGTGATGGGAGTTGAGATTTGTTTAAAGCTGTGGGGGGGACGAGGCTTTTCTGATTTCGATATGGTGTCTGATACTAATCGTTGAAGATGTAAAGGCAAATGTTCATTTCTATGATTCTGTGGAATGAGTGAGGTTGCCTGGTGGTAACTTTGTAAACTGGCAGAACCCAGGTGTTGCTGTCAGGCAATGTATTTTCACCTTAGAAGAATTTGGTGCTAAGTACTTGGATCTTAAGTATCTGTTAAGAGGAGATTTTTGCCTGTTTTCTGTAATTTTCCTTTTGGAGCTTACATGTAGTGCTATTTATAAAAGCGTGGGTGCTTAAGTTACCGGAGGGCATAAGCATGACAGTAACACGCTGTGAATCTGAGATCTTCCTTTTTACAGGATCTGCACAGTTTAGATCTAATGATTGGAATTGCTTCTGTGGGCATCGCTGTGTACCGAAAATATATTTGCACAAGTTTCTATCCTTGGTAAGTGCAAACCGGTTCTAATTATTTTCTGAATCGTGCTTTAAAAATATGCTGAACAAAAGTAATGGTACCTCTAATTTTAAACTTTTCTTTCTAAAGAAGGGACAGAGACTTTCTCCCAAGTTTTTACCTCTGACCTGTACAATTAATCCAGATTCAGTACTTGGGAAAATTAGTTTGGTTTTTATCAGCATCCCCTTCTTCCCCAGTCACCCTATGGTTTGGGATACCGTGTGAAACCTGGATAAAACAACACAAGGCAGGTGTTGGAGTTAAGGAATCCTTCCTGGGCGGCACATTAGCCAGGATTCAGAGAACTTCCTCTGGGCAGGAGCTGTATTTTCAGGGCAGTTCCTTAGTTACTAATTGAAGTTTTATCAAGTGCCCAGTTCTGGTCTAAAAACTCAGGGGATCCAGCAGACTTGAATCCTGACAAATCTGAGCAAGGCAGTGCTGTTCCCACTGTTCAGAAGGGCTCCATGGTGGAGGACTTGCGAGCACAAGCTCAGATCCTGGCTCCAAGCATTCCTGGCTTGAATGATCTTGAGCACTTACGCGCTGTCCCCCAGCCTCAGTTTCCTCATCTGAAAGCTGGGTATAATGATACGTACTTTTCAGGAGTATTGCAAGTCTTAGTAGAGGGGCTGCTTGTGAAGCTTTAAGTATAAAGAAGGCTGTTAATGGTGACTGTCATTGTGTTACTATGCAAACAATAGAGAGGCTACTGGACACACGGCTATTAAGTGGCTGTTAAGTTTGCGAAGCAGCTGGGATGCGGACGCAGGTCTGTCTGTCCTCCTCCTGCTGCTCCACACTGCCCTCAGCTGTCTTCCCCAGGTACACACCAGCCCTAGCAGAGCTGCAGTATCACAAGAGCAGCTGACAGCAGAGAGCGCATTGCCCATGGTCCTTGTTATTTAAGAGCTACATCATAAACCGGGGGCCCTGATGTGCCGCTCAGCTTCAGTCAGCTACTTAGGGTTTGGCCGAGGTGATGGGGCCGCCATCCTTCCTGCGCTGAAGCAAAGGCTAGGGAGCCGAGAGCCCCCAGCCATCGCGATCGTGGACTAGAGAACACACGCCGAGAGGCGCCAGCTGCAACCTGGCTGCTCCCTGATGTGCTTCTTTTGTGTTGTGTTTTACTTTTTTTGCAGGGTGAACATTCTAAAAATTTCTTTCAAAAGGAAGAAATTCTTTATACATCAGCGACAAAAACAGGTGAGTTGTACCTATGCTTGCTTTGGTTCTTGTGCTTTTAGCCAGTTCAGCTTTTAGTCCTTCAGCAGGTGAAGGAATTTGTCGTATGTGTAACAGGGAAGAAAGAGCATTGCAAACGGTGGAAAGAAAGTGGGCATCAGGGTCCGGTGGGCCCCGCAGTCTTCTGTGTAATTCACTCTGCTTATCTGGCTGAGGAAGTCACTTGCTTTGCAGTCAGAGACATTGGGTTCAGGTCCTAGCTCTTCCACTCACCAGTTGGGCGGGTTACTTAACCTCCTGTAGTCTGAGTTACAGGAATGCAACAATGCCCAGTTCTCAGGGAATCATCAGATTTAGATAGAAGTGCCATTGGTCACAGCACCTGGCCGAGCCCACTGCAGAGTAGCAATAAAAGTCAGCAAGGTCAGTTCCTTCCCTTGATGTGTTTAAAATGCACGGTGGCCTTGCGTATATGTCTCATAGGAGGAGTCTGCAGCTCTCCAGATAACTCAGTTTGGTTTTCCACATGGAGAAGAGCAACTTAGAGGTGAGAGAACCCACAGCTAGTGAAGTGGAGGAGCTGGAATTTGAACTGGTCGTTATGCATCTGAGATGCCCGCTCTTCCCACGACACCGCACTCTGTCTTGTCAGGCTGCGTATTTTTCACTTACTGTCACTACGTCATTTCCCAATTTTCCAAAGATAACATGTACCTAAAATGGCTCCACATCACAATAAACTCTTAGGACTGAGAGCACGAAAGCTCAGAGAAAACTAGGACTAGAATCTGGGTCTCCCGAGCCCTAGATGCAAAATTCAAGGTGCCGTAAAAAGGCACAGGATGGTAATTTAACATGAGAACAGAAAACCTGAACTCAGGTAGAATGGAGGTAGAGCAAATGATCAAAATGATTATTATAAGCGAGCACTAGATCTGACTCTCTTTGTGGAAAGCAAATAGAGAAACCCAAAGCATTATAAGATTCCTGTCATTTGATAGGTGAAAGATGATTTCTTCAGGGGAGAGATTTTTCCCAGAGCTAAATTTTGAAAGGAATGTATCAGACAGCCCTTATCTGGTTGCTCCAAATATATCCGACCTAGAAATGTAGGCAGGTGTGAAATGAAAGCGTTCATGAAAGACCACAGATGATGATGAAGAGTAGACTCTGGTCGTCTTTATTACCACGTTCATAAAGATGGTTAACAAATCCTGCTGCTGAATATTCTTAGAACCCTGTTTTTGTGGCCTAAGGAATTTTGAAACCAGTTTTCTGCTGTCCATTGTCTCTTACTTGATAACCACCGATGTGGGCATAAAATGCTTGAGACCCTGCTCCTACATCTGTGTAGATGAAATCTCTACTGTGTTTTTCCTCCCAGACTGAATCCAGGGAACACATAGTGGCCTTCAACATGTTAAATTACCGATCTTGCAAAAACTTATGGAAATCCTGTGTCGAGCACCATACATTCTTTCAGGCAAAGAAGCTACTACCTCAGGAAAAGAATGTTCTGTCTCAGTACTGGACTCTGGGCTCTAGGAACGCCAAAAAGTGAGTATATGCTTTAGGGACAGTCTCCACGCTAGGCTGAGAAATAAACATGTCCTGGTCACCCCTGGGGAGTAAACATCCTCAGGGGGAGGGACGTCTTTGCCCAGGGGCCCCGGCCCTGGGGCCAGAGCTGCTGGTGGGTCTAGAACCATGGGTGAAAGTCTGCTGGGGCCGCAGTTTGTCTTTCCACACACGCAGGCGCTTCTCCTATTCCTGTCACTTGCTTCTGCCTGCTCAACTCTGTAACACTCAGTGCCCCCAAGCAGCCAGCATTGGAACAGCTCCGTCATGTCACGCCAAGGGAAGCACAAGGCTGTGACTAAGGGTCATCTTGGTGCCATTAAGACAGCCTCTCCCACTGAACAGTAATTCCATAAGACGCTCTATAATAACGAATGAGCAGAAATAAAGATTTCCAGAGTCAGGTGACTTTTTGGCATATACTACATCCAGCAATCACAAGATAGTAACAGTAATAATTACAGTTGACGACTACTGAGTGCTTACCTTGTTCCATGCACATACTTCATTATGCTTCATTCTTTTTTTTTATATGTTTAATCCTTACAGCAATTCCATGTGTGCTATTATCCCTAGGAATGATATTTAAAATACTTAATGACTAGTAAATAAATCTATACATTTTAAACTTTTAGACTACAGTGTGTTCTCATGCAGTTTATATTTTTGTATATGTTTTTATTCTAAGATGTAGGATACAAGATGTATTATAAATACTTGCCTTCTAAATATAAGATGTAGCAGAAATTCCATATCAAATTATTTTCTAAATTGGTTGGGAAAGTTATTTTTGTGATTTTTATTTTAATTGATGTGGCTGTTACTAAAAATGGTGCCCCTGTCTGAGCCATTATCTGATATGTGGGACTGTACCAGACTATTCCAGTGGCTTTCCTATTACATGGTAATCAGTTGATAGCTTTCTCAATTGAATAAGTAGTAAATGTCTGTTAGTATCAGTGATAGTATTGACATTTATGGTGCTAAATGCTCTGAGCTTCTGATGAACCAAGAGCAAATATATTTTCCAAGATTTTGTCTTCTAATACTGTCCAGTATTTTTACACATTCGGTAGCTCTATTTCTGAACGTGCCGTAAACATAACTTGCTGGAATGTAGCATTTACTTTAGTTGGACTTAATCCTCTCGGTGAGCTGAGAAGTGGCATTGAGAGCAACTAAAAGCTTGGACTGTCTTACAGAAGGCTGGGTTAAAATCTGACCTACATCAGTTTTAATTTAATTTGCTTCTTCAATTTCTTCATCTGTAAAATGCAACCAACACGGAGGATTTTTTTTTTTTTGGTTCTCCATTGTGGCAGGAAAAACTACCCCTGTTTTTGTGGCTTAAAGCAGTAACCATTATATTATATCTCAAGATCTTGTGGGTCAGGCGTTCGGGAAGGGTGTGGCCAGATGATCGTTCCTCTCCGTGCAGTATGTAGACTAGGGTTTCTCAGTGAGATGCAGCTGGTGGCCGGGCCGGGCTGAGGGTCCGGGACCACTTCTCTCCCACACCGGGTGCCTTTGATGGAATGATCAGAAGGCTGGACCCGTCTGGACCCCCACCCCCTCTGTGTGTTCTCAGGGCCTCTCACAGGGTAGTTGGATTTCTTACACAGAGGCTTGGGACTGCAAGAGCCGAAGGCAGAGGTGGCCGGTCGTCTTAAAGGCTAGGCCCATACCTGGCACAGCTACTCTTGGTCAAAGCAGTCCCAGGCCAGCCTGGGTTCAAGAGTCAGAGAACTTGCAGCCGTTTTTAATCTGCCACTAGGGGTCACTTGGGACACGGTGGGTGGCTCAGTGGCCACAGGTCAGCAGTTCTTGACCACCAATACCAGCTTCAGCATACTGGCAAATCTCATCCCTCATTCTCTCCATTTCATAGATGGAGAAACTGAGGCTTAGGTTACGTGATTTGCCCAACCCCTAGAGATGCCGCTATACATTTGCATATTGGGCCCTCTGAAACTTATTCGGTATTTTCCAAGCTTATGGGACAGTGGAACACTTCTTTTTCCAAAGAGTACCTGTTAATAACCTGTGACGCATACTTTGGGGAGCTGCTACATTAAACCTTTGAATCAACCAGCTTGCTCCCCTCATTCCGATGATGTGCTCTCAATCAACGGTAATTTGGTTTCTGATGTAGATTCTCGTGGTGATGCTTCTGTGAGCATTTTGATTAGGGTGACAACCGTACTTCCCATTGAAAATTAGTACATTGATATTCTAGAGGGTGTGCTTCGTGTTACCTATGTTCTTGTGGTTTTTCTGTCCTGTGTTTTGTTGGGGTGATGGTTTAGGCTGCAAGGAATTGCGTGGAATGTTTTAATGAGACATTAAAACATTGTTTAAAATTTAGAAATGCCAGAACTGAGTTTCCCCGAAACTGGCTTCAAACTCCATCCTCTCAAATAATTCATTCTCTGAAGGGTCTGGAGAGCTGAGATTTAAATTCTCTAGGTATAAATAAAATTTGAAGGTAACCTTCGGGGTGGCACATTCAGAGAAGATGGCCTGAAACTCTGCTGTCTAAGCATATTTTCTCAGGTCTGCTCTTAAAGAGTTCTGAGTGATTTACAGTGACGGTCTCCGCCAGCTAGGATGACAGAGAACACTGGGAAGCATGGTTAATGTTTGTACTCATGCCAGGGTGAGTAAAGTGAGCATTCCTGGAAGTTACTTGAACTGTGTTTCAGTGTCAATCCTGAAATTCCTTCTATCTGGTAAGGCTTGGTTATATTCTGAAAGCAGTTTTGTTGCTTGAAGTAGTAAGGGCAAGAAAATATTTTTTCACCCGAAGAGAAGAGATCACATAAGGAAAAGCTAGGACAGAAAGGAATCCCTTCTGACCCGTGTACCTCCACTCCTGGTAACCTCTGCCGGGGTCATCAAGGTGTTAACCAGTCATCCGTCAGGGAGGGAGCGTGTGTAGACATGTTTCGCTTACGCTGTCACTTCTTTCTCGTCGCATATGTCAGGGTAGAAAGTGAACCTACATCTGGTTTTTCAGGTCTGTAAATAACCAGTATTGCAAAAAAGTGATCGGAGGGATGGTCTGGAACCCGGCCATGCAGAGATCTTTATCCGTGGAACATTTAGAAACCAAGAGTCTACCGTCTCGGTCTCCTCCTATTACTCCCAACTGGTATGTCTTCCTTTTTTGGTATTACCTACCGGTAAACACTTTACTTCTTTTAAAAACTCAATACAAATAAAAACATAACTACAGGTGGCCTATGGTCAGAGTTTACATTTGCATGTTTATTGCAGAAGTAACTATTTTTGTGAAATGCACAAGTCTAGCTAAACATTTTCTGTAGTGTATGACGCTGGGATGTTCTTTTTTAAAAAGTTATTTGGTCTAAGTAAATTTGAGCACTGCAGCTTACTGAAATGCTGCTCTTGAAATTAGCATATTCAGGTTTTGAGAAGTCCTGTGATAAAGAAGCATGTTTAACTTTATTTAATCTCACATTTCCCATTAATGTCAAACAAAATAAACTTTGAGAAAACATAGTAAAGGCATGTAATACAACTGATGTAAGGACGTGTGACCCTCAGCAGCGGTAGCAGATGCACATAGGAAAGTAGCCTGCCAACTTTTAAGATGATGGACTCAGCTTAAAAAGAAGGAAGTGGCAGGGCTTCCCTCGTGGTGCAGTGGTTGAGAGTCCGCCTGCCGATGCAGGGGACACGGGTTTGTGCCCCGGTCCGGGAAGATCCCACATGCCGCGGAGCGGCTGGGCCCGTGAGCCATGGCCGCTGAGCCTGCACATCCGGAACCTGTGCTCCTCAACGGGAGAGGCCACAACAGTGAGAGGCCCGCGTGCTGCAAAAAAAAAAAAAAAAAAAGAAGGAAGTGGCAGTTTGGCAAAATGGGAAGGGCACTGGGTTTGTAACTGGAAGACCCGGACTCAGATTTTGACTCTCCTGTTCGTTAACAAGTTTGTTTACCTCTCTGGTCTCAGTCTTTCCATCTGTAAAGGGATTGAATGACATAATGTACAAGTGCTTTGTAAGCTATACAAAAAGGATCAGGTAGAATTATTATTGTTGTTTTTGTTATTGTTATTTTGTTATAATGTTCCTCAAAGACATCAGGCCATTTTGTGAATGCCTTCAAAAGAGCCAGGCATCATTAGAAGGGGAAACCAAGCCAGGAACATTGTCCCAGCCCCACCCTGAAATAAGGGTATGGCTTTCTGTTCATTGCATGCTAGGGTGCACCTGTAAATTCTCAGAGTGAGCTACCAGGACTAAGGGGCATTCTAACATGCAGGCCAAAAAAGGAGCTGTTGTGCAGGGCCGCTGGGTAAGGGCACTCTACTGGGGCCTAATGCTCTGGGCAGGGATGGTGATGGTGTTTAGTGTCGGAAATCATAACATGACTGAATAGATTGGTTCTTGGTCTCCCAGATTTAGGCACTCATCCTACAGTAGTAAATTTATGCTATAACGTGGCAGCTTAATTTGTCTGAAAGTCTCTTAGGCAGCAGTGCCAGGGCCCCAGAACAGAGGCCAGGACAGCGTCCAGGAGAGCAACTGGAGCTGACGTTGCTACGCCAGTGGACTGTGGCTCTTACTGCTATTTATAGGTCCTCTTCTGAGGAGTCACAAACCTTTCCACTCTGCTTTGGACACAGTGGTATTGATTATCGGGGCCCAAGGGGATTGCAAATAGTGGAGGCTCTGACAGTCCCAAGGAGAAATGGCTAACAAAGAAGCGGAAGATGCAAAAACAGGGAAAATGAAATTTAGAAAGCTCAGCAGCCTGGGATCACCCACTGCAGGAGCCGATGCCCAGGTGCTGCCCCAGGTGTCACCCCAGGCATCCTGGGGACATTGCTTCATTTGATTTATTTTCAGGAGCCAGGTAGGTACAACTGAGGCTCAGAGAGGTGGTGTGACTTGCCTCATGTCACACAGCTACTGCTGCTATTGGAGGGACAGGGCGGTGCTGGGGCTATGCCCATC